>NW_028188687.1:0-90635 GCF_978046115.1 Saccoglossus kowalevskii
ACTTAGTGAAGGTATTATTGAACCAGTCACACATTCTGATTGGGCTACTCCAGTTGTACCTGTACCCAAAACTGATGGTACTGTGAGGCTTTGTGGTGATTACAAGTTAACTGTCAACAAAGCATCACCTGTTGAACAATATCCTATTCCACCTTTTGATGATTTGATGGCACAACTGGCTGGTGGACAAAAGTTCACAAAACTTGATCTGTCCCATGCTTACAATCAATTAGTTTTGGATGAAGATTCTAAAACACTTCTTACAATAACTACACACAGGGGTCTATTTAGGTATAACCGCTTACCTTTTGGTGTAAGTTCAGCTCCAGCAATTTTTCAGAGAACTATAGAGGGCGTCCTGCGTGACATACCTGGTGTTGTTGTGTATTTTGATGATATAATTGTAACTGGGAAAAATGATTCTGAGCATCTTGCAAACTTAGATAAAGTGTTATGTCGTTTAGACAATGCTGGTTTGAAACTCAAGAAAACTAAATCTGAGTTCATGAAAGATAAAATTGTGTATTTAGGTCACATGCTAGATTCTGAAGGTATTCATCCTTTGACTGGAAAAATTGACGCAATACAAAAAATTGACAAACCTAAATCTGTGACTCAGCTTAAAGCTTTTTTAGGTCTTTTGAATTATTATCATAGGTTTTTACCTAATCTTTCAACAGTGTTAGGACCATTACATTTGTTATTAAAAAAAATGTAAAGTGGCACTGGGGTCCAAGTCAGGACAAATCGTTTGAAGGAGCAAAACAACTTCTTCAGTCACATCAGTTGTTAGTACATTTTAACCCTCAGGAAGATTTAGTACTGAGTTGTGATGCATCTCCGTTTGGTCTTGGTGTTGTTCTGTCTCACAAATACAAAGATGGTAGTGAGAAACCAATTTCATTTGCATCCAGAACTTTAAATAATGCTGAACGTAATTATGCTCATATTGAAAAAGAGGCATGTGCTATTCTATTTGGTGTACGTAAATTTCACAAATATTTGCTGGGCAAGAAATTTACTATTGTCACAGATCATAAACCATTGTTGGGTCTTTTCAGTGAACTGAAAGCTATGCCAACTACCTTGTCTGCCCGAATGACTAGATGGTCTTTAATATTAAAAGCATACGAGTATACTATTGAGTACAAGCCTGGGAAATCCCATGGTAATGCTGATTCGTTAAGTAGAGTACCCATTTCTAACATAAAGTGTAATTATGAGGAACACATGTGTTTGATGTTGGACGAGTTAGACTCGTCACCATTTACTTCTGATGATGTAAAGTTTTGGACAAGTCGTGATCCTTTGTTAGCTCATGTCCGTGAATTTGTATTACGTGGTTGGCCAGAAAAACCTCCAAATGAGAGCTACAGGCCATTTTTCAGAATTCGTAATGAGCTTACTGTAGTTGATGGATGTATTGTTTGGGGTACACGTGTGGTAATTCCACCACAAGGTAGAACAGAACTTCTCAGGGAGCTACATGTAGCACATCCTGGAATGAACCGTATGAAAGGTTTAGCCCGTAGTTATGTTTGGTGGCCATCCATGGATGCGGAAATTGAAAATAAAGTTAGATGTTGTGATGTTTGTCAACAAAATCAGAAATCTCCAGCAAAAGCTCCATTACATCCTTGGGAAGTTCCTAATAAACCTTGGACTCGTGTTCATATTGATTATGCCGAGTATGAAAAATATAATCTTTTAATAATAGTTGATGCGTATTCTAAGTGGATCGAGGCTCACAGAATGACCTCCATCACTTCAGCTGCCACAATTTTGAAATTGAAACAAGTGTTTGCTACTTTAGGCATTCCTGAAATTTTAGCATCAGATAATGGGAGTAATTTTACTAGTAATGAATTTTCACATTTTCTTAATGTAAATGGTATTACACAAATCTTAGTAGCACCATACCATCCTTCATCCAATGGTTTGGCTGAAAGAGCCGTTGAAATTGTTAAAGATGGTCTTAATAGAGTTAAAGACGGTACTATTGACGAGAGATTAGCTGAGATTTTATTTCGCTATAGAATCATTCCACATTCGAGAACCCAAGTTTCACCCGCTGAACTTTTAATGAAGCGTAAGCTTAGGTCTCGTCTTGATTCTGTACACCCACAGTTTAATAAAAAAATTGTTGAATCTCAAAGGAAAATGAAAGTTTTCCATGATCAAAATGTTAAAAAGAGACAATGTTCCATTGGTGATACAGTTTGGACTCGAAGTTATGGTTATGGTAGTCCTTGGGTTAAGGGAAAAATAGAATCTAAGTCGGGTCCTGTATCTTACACAGTGAAATTGTCTGATGGTCGATGGGTTCGTCGCCATATTGATCATATTGGTTCTAAACATTTTGAGTCAACTTCAATTGAATTATCAAATACTAATAGTTCAAATCCTGTAAAATCAGTGGAAGATCTTAATGTTTCACCGAGTGATATTACTAGTACAAGTGCTATTTCTACTAGTCATAAACCTGTTATTGAAAACAATACTGTAGAAAACTCTAATCCTGTTTCTGTACATGTTACACCCAGTAGTGAAAGGGGTAACGTTGAGAAAGATAGTATTGTAGTGAGTAGACCAAGAAGAGAGATAAAAATACCAGAAAGATTTAAAGATTTTGTATTGACAGATACTAAAAGTAGTTGCATTTAAAGAAATGTTAATGTACTTGTTTTGTATGTGCTTGTTATACATACAGTCTTGTTAAAATTTAGCGTTAAGCATTTACTTCTGTATGGTGTTATAACAATTATTTTTGTGAAACAAAATGTAATTTTTAGCTAAGGGTAGAGGAATGTAGTATATTGGTCTTATTAGCATATTTCCCGCGCTTGTAGTTCACACATGCGCATTGTACCTGTCGGTTGGTGAAGCCATGTTTTGAATAAAGTAAAGTCTATCGATTGTTCCTGCAAACTTTGGTTTGTTTCATCTCTGCCTTACCACAGGCTACGACAATGTACTGAATAGATTTTAGTGCAATTTCATGCATATTAATTAGCTGATCGGTAACACAACGTCTCTTTGTCCAATTATAATGAAATTTGACACACACCTACTACATAAGCACTACCTGTTTCTGGTTCAATGTCATGCGTATTAAAATAGGTGTTTGAACGATGTCAATGTTTTTAATTTGTTGCTCTAATATCATGAGACCTGTTATCTAAATTATGTAATGTGCCATGTATCTACTATATGATGAATACATGTAATCAGTGGAACTTGGTGTAATTCCTTGCATGCCAATGCACTATTTACATAAAGCCCACTCAGCTGAGCCCACTAAGGAAATGGTGGTTCAAGGGCCAGCTGTCTGTCATTTTGTCAATCATTGTCACATTTAGGAAACAGAGACAAAACACCATAAGTTATATATACACATAAATTTGTTTTCAGTTGCAACCGAGTTAGCAAGCTCATTTGCATATCGTCCGTCGTCCGTGTCAACTTTTCACTTTTTCGACTTCTTCTTGGAATGCTTTGATACTTGGTGTTTATGTACCTTGGTTAGACCTCGCTTAGATTTGTTCATTTCATGATGATATCTTCAATTATTTAATTTTGATGAATATTTGTGTCATTTTTGGTAAAAAGTGATTTTCGACTTCTTGTTCACAACAGTCCGATTGCTTTGATACTATACATATTGTTCATTTTCTAATGATATCGTCAGTTCTTTAATTGAAATGTGCATTGCTAACAGCGGAGCTATCTCAGTCGATAGGCTGATTGTTGGTTAATAAACTTGTGAACACATTGGTCTAAATGCAACTAAACATGGTGTAGACATTAGCAACAACCATGTGTCAACTTTATTGACTAGCAAATGTGACAAAACATGATATTCACATGTTATGCAAAAATACATGAGCTCATTTGTATACTTGTTTGATTTAGAATTGTTGTTAATATATGACTGAACTTGGCAGAGAAATACCAGGTGTTCATTTGTGGGAACTGTACATGGACTGTGTATATTTAATTGATTTTCTGAGGACTTGGTTCACTTTGAAATTCTGAGCTGTGAGTTTCACAATGCTTAGTTTCGTTTTAATTCAAAGTAATGTCTCAAATAATGTTCTTTTTTAGTGCTTCTAGTCATTTGGTGCCAGATTCTGATGTTCCACCCCATGTTACAAACCGCCGTCAAAGACTGCTTCAAATGTTGCGAAATAGTCAAAGCGAAAGTTCACCATCCCTCCAAAGAAATAAACAACATCGAAGAGCTGGAAGACCCAAGAAACTATCAAGAATGATTACTGTGGGGATGAGGATTCTCACCTCAAAGAAAATTGACAAGGATGGATGTAGGACTGCACAGGCAGTTAAGGCTCCACTTGGTGACAAGAATTTTATTGCATTAGAATTTCCACTGGATTCATCATATGAACAGCTGAAGTCAAAGATAGAAAATGCACTATTTGTCAATGGTAGTAATGCTATTGTCGGCAATCTCACAGATTTCCAATGCGAAGTTGTTAATGGACGTAATGAAAACGTGAGATCTGCTCTGTCAGCTATGACATTTACTTTGGGTACTTACATCGACGAGAAGAAGATCCCTGGGGCCATACGCCTATACTTGCTTAGCGTACCTGAGGATATGGTCTTGTATTCAGTTGATGTTGATCGTGAAGGTAATTGGTTAAATTGTAGCAATACGACAATACGACTGAATACGATTTATATATAACAGGATGTGCTCACGCTTTTCAAATACCTGACATAACTTCATGGCTGTATGCCTTTGAGTCATTCTTTCACTGACTTGTCTGTGTTTGTAATGTATTGTTTGTGTCTCTTGTACAGCGTTTTTTTTGTCCATGGAATTGTACTTTGCCCTATGTGACACACGATTTCGATATTGGATTGGTATGATTGTTATTTCTGTTATACAAGAATTAGTATAGTCTAACATCAATAAATGAAATGTAACACTCTTTTGAAGCAAAAAATTAATTTATTGATTTTATTACATCCCTGCCAATTTCCACACAAATTGGTCCTTTCAATGCTTCACTGATGAATGTTTTGATTGACTCAGTAAATAATTATATGCTTCTTATACATTTATGACTTTTGTGATTCATGTTAAAATGTGGGATGGGTGCCATTTTTTAACATAAAACATGCTTGCTGATTAATTACAACCAGGCTAAAAATAAATGGCCGATATGTTTATTCTGCTTAAAAAAACACTATGCTCATACTGACTTCATTAAGACTGTATATATGACATAGTCAAAGTTTCAATACACATATCCACTCGTTGGTGATGTATGGTTGACTTCTAACTAACTCCTTAGATGAGCGGTTTTTGTGATGTAGCATCTGTTAGAACTCAAATTGTTCTACATGTGGGGAATTATATGCTCAATGTGGTATGTCTAACATATAACATCATCTGTGGTGATTGTTTGTTTGTTGATTGCCAAGTGTTTTAATTGTTTTTTTTTAGATTCAGACTGCAGCTCTGACGAAGCATCATGTCAAAGTAAATATGAGGCTGCAACACCAAGTGGAGAGGTCCTCTTTCGACAGGTGGCACATTATCACCACCAAACAGGGCCAATAACATCAACACCAGAAATGGCTCCTACTACTGAACCACAACCTTCCATTAGCTCAGGGCATTCTGACCAACAAGCTTCTACGAGTGGCTCAGGATTATTTGACCCGCAACGGTCAGTTAGTTAAATTAACATTGTCTCTGCACGTAAGGTTTCACTTCTCGTAGATTCGTTTTTAGAAATCTGTCATACCAACATGAAATCCTTAAAAGTATAGGGCCAGTTGGCATGATACTTGGTACACATATTACACTATGGGAGAAGTACAAGATCTGATTGGATATCTTAAGAATGTATAATTTGAACCCCAGATAATATCTTGGTGCATACTTCATGCATATTAATTAGCCAATTTGCATACTATGTGTTTTGTTATGAAATAATTCATCTTGAGAACCCCTTGTTGGATTTGAATGATATGTCTATTTTGACAGAGAATATGCTGAACTCATGCTATATTCCGATTCTGAAGAGGAACTTGAGGCAGCTATACAAGCAAGTATTTCAGAAGATTTTGCTGAACCTACAGCATGTTGCAATACTGTTATGTAAGTAAAACTTCACTAATAATGCACAAAGTCATTGGGAATTTAATCTGTCCGCAATAAGAATTGCAGTTTCCTTTCATAAAATCAACTGTCTTCATTAAATATCAAACTTTCTGAACGATGGTCTTGATGTAAGATTTCATTTTTATCTTTGATTTCTCTTTAGGGATATTGGAGTTATTCCAAACATAATGTCAAAGGTGGATATCAGTAAAGAAGCAGTACCTATTAATGTTATAAGAGGGAATGTTATTAAAGGAGCAAGAAGGGCAATATTGAGATCATGTTTCGAGCCAGATCGACCTCTATCAGTGAAATTTATGGATGATCAGGGTAAATCTGAAGGTGCCGTAGACGAAGGAGGCCCCACAAGAGAGTTCTTTACTTTAGCTTTTAGGGAGCTACACGACAGTGCCATGTTTATGGGGCCAACAGGAAACAAAATGATGGTTCCAAACCATTCAGGTATAGCAAATATATATTAATCAGTTTGAAACATGAAATGATGATACTTCAGTCAGTGTACAAGTATGTGGGTGGCTATAGCTGGGTTAATCAGACTCATTTTTCAGAGCATTTTTTATATCATAAAGAATGTATAGAGGGCCCTACTGGTTACATTACACACATGCCAGTTTCATGAATATATCAAAGTAACCACCATGATGGTCTAGCAATAAACTGTATAGTAGTAATATTGTGCAGATTGGAAACTGGATCTTACACAGGATGACGAAATTAATTACTATATAGTTCATTAATGCATTTTATTTTACTAGTTCTGTTTAAGAGGTTGATATACATGAAAAAAAGGGAAAATGTTTTAAAACATTTCAATATAAGAGCAAAAGTGACATTTTCCAATGATGTTATACATTTTCTGAAAGCCTTAAATGTGTCAAACTCAAATTTTGTTCCCGGAAATTTCAAAACAAAAATCATGTAATTTTTGGCGAATTTTGGGCAAAAGTTAGGAGAGTTATTCTCAGAAATTAAATACATCTGGTTGTTGATTTGAACTTTGACCGAAATATTGAGCTATTAGCAAGACAATTTATTCCAGGAATTTATTTGATATTGCCCATTCTCGTAATTTCAGAAATTGACATTTCAAATCCTGGGATTGCACTTGATTTGTATCAGCAAGGGAGTGGCAGTCTTTTGTTTTCTATTGTAATTATAATCTTTTAGGCATATTAACTTCAAGATAAATCCAAATTAAAAACATGCCCCTTTAAGTAATTTTGTTTTTTTACTTAAATGCTCATATTTGTATTACGAAGACCTCAATGATCACACAACACGGTAAATACTTAATCCAGAATGAGTTTTGAGGAAATAAATGTAAACAAATATCTGTGAAAATTCCAAGGTAATTGGAGAAGTGGTTCAGAAATGAAATAGTGATAATTACTAATTTCCATAATTTAAGTTTATGTTCCCCCCTGGACTTTTACCTACCAAGTGAACCGAATTACATTGGCATGTCTTTTTTATATGGACCCATCTGTTTAGACTGACTCTGTGAGCCATACCATTATGGTGGTTTGGGATATTTTTACATTTCCGCGTTATATTTACTTTCCGCATTTTTATATCTCTCATATATAAATTGCAGTATATGTTCGTAGTGGAAAATACGTTTTAGCTTTCCTAAGACAGATACTAACAACCAGTTCTCTGAAATATAAATAGCACGTTACACATTTTAGGCACTTAGACATTAAACATATATTTAAACCGTTTTCACCCCTACCTTCTCCCCTCCCCTAGATTAGTGCATAACGTGTTTGTAATATTTGTTTGTTTACTGTGCCCAGTTGTATGTAAAATATTATTCATTCACTGAGTTTGTGACTCTGCTGGTTGACTATAGCTCCCCGAGACCACTACATAGTTGGAGTACGTCATTGAACCAGTCCTCTTTAGGAATGACGAGGTGGCGTGCCGTTCTTGTCATCCAGTTCACAGCTATGCGCGCCTGAAGTAGCACAGTCATGGAGTGACATGTGATATACCAGGCTACATGTGATATTTTTGCTTTTTTCAGCTATGGAAATGGATATGTATTTCATCTGTGGCACAATTATAGCTCTTGCAATAGCCAATGGTGTTGGGCCCAGATTTGTCTCCAAATTAGTGTTCACGTGGATCACAAAAGGCTACCAGTATGTCAAATCCACAGTGAAGCTGGAAGATGTGTTACCAGGAACTGAGCTCTATCATCAGCTTCATAGTGTAAATTTAAAACATTTTGATAAATTGCGTTATATAATGCTGCTCGTCAAATTTGAAAGTCTTGTGCATGAGTTGCAGTAATTTGGCGTTAAGCTTTTCAATTTTGTTGACAGTATGTTGCAAGATTCCACTAATCTCACCGAAGCTCACCTTGCTCTAGATAAGATGAGCATATTTCTCGAGTTAGCTGGCTGCACATTTCCACTCACTAATATAGAAGGGAAAGACCGGATTATTAATTCATGTGTGCAGTTTCATTTAATTGACAGGACTTGGTCAAATATGGAACGGTAGGTCTTTTCATTCATCAGTCTCTAACTTTAAAAATCTAATTTGCAACATTATGAGTTAACCAAACACGCATTTCTCATTTGCATTGTGGCTATTGGAGTAATATTCCAATAACCTAAAGACATGTATGGCTATTAGGTTGAAGATATTTTACAGATAGAAAAATAAAACATCATATGGTTTAAACGAAGTAAGAACAGTTGTTGTGGGTATAAAATATCATGGTATTTCATATCTTTAGATTTTCTCCGCTGTTCTTACAATGACTTATTGCTTATTTCAGTTTTCTTGATGGATTATCCTCACTGGGCGTGTTGCATTCGGTTAGAGAGAACCCAGATGTCTTTGAAAGTGTTTTCTGTCAGGTAGGAGAAGAGTTGACGATGAATAAGCTAGTAGATTTATTTGTTCCACATCTAAGTCTAGAGGGTCATAATTACAGACCTAAAGAATTAACAACTCTTTCACACTGGAATGAATATTTAGTGGACATTAGAGGTAAGTTACGTGCATGTTTATGAATTGTTTTATTGCCACTTAATTTCATACTACCATATTTATTTCATCTCAAATATGCATTTAAATGTCTTTCTTCATGGTTCAAGTTTATGTGTGTGATATTATAATTTATTACTATTTAGTAATGAGGCATATAATATTTTGTTTGGAAATACATCAACCTGGAATTAACAAAAATCTACAATAAAAACATTCATTTACTTGTTGTTCTTTCTATGTGTTTGGCGTCTTTCGCGCCAAGTTTATGTGTGTGGTATAGTTACTATTATACTTAGTATAACTCACTATACTTAGTTCGTCATGTCATTGGTATAATATGGGTTTAGGATTATTTAACCTGCTGACTGCCATTAATATATCTGAAGAGTACAGA
The DNA here is from genome assembly GCF_978046115.1 of Saccoglossus kowalevskii. Taxonomy (NCBI): domain Eukaryota; kingdom Metazoa; phylum Hemichordata; class Enteropneusta; family Harrimaniidae; genus Saccoglossus; species Saccoglossus kowalevskii. The sequence goes on from NW_028188687.1 coordinate 9,555, forward strand.
GTTTCTTTATATGTTTATCCGAAATCATGAGATTTTTGCTAATAAACCCTCGCTAACATTTTTGCAGATGGTGAAGCAAGCCTGCAGTTTTCGGACATTTTGATGTTTTCTACAGGAGCTGATTTGGATTTGAACCAGGTCCGAAGCTGGAGTTTATGGTTCCTGCAGAACAGTCAATATACCCAACAGCTAATACATGCAGTAATATACTGAGATTACCAATCATTTATGAAGAATACGAAGAATTTAAACAAAACTTTGAATTCGCAGTGTTAAATGCTGTGGGATTTGGAAAAGCATGAACCGGATCATGTCAAAATTATGCCAGTTATGTTTTAGCAAGCCTTTTAAAATAAGCAGCTTAAATTTCATACCTGTTTCTATAGCATGGAGAGTGAAATCTTTGTTACACTTAATTGCTAGGCCATGTGATTTTGAGGTGTGCTGCATATTATTCATTAACATATTGTGTTGTATTGTATTGTGTTATAATAAATTGTTGAACAACTACAGACACCATTCTCTTACTTTTTACTCTGACAATTCCTCCCCTGTGCACGACAGATGATCTACCCCCCATGAAAAGGTCCCTTCTTACTAAACATAGGTATCTTATATTAAATATTTATTTATTTATTTATTTATTTATTTATTTATTTATTTATTTATTTATTTATTTACGTAACAACAGCCACAATTTCAGAGACCGATCTGAAGTTCTAGTAACTAATGGAGAACAGAAGATCAAAAGTAGAACAATGAAAAGTAAAATGTAGAACCAAACTACAAAACAAAAAGACTAGTTACAAATGCTAACCAATTGTATTAAAACTGCTAAAAAGATGTATACATTAAAGACTAGAATATTTTTATATCAATTACATGTACATGATAAAAATGAGAATTTTCTTAGGGTCAAGCGGTAATTTGTCAATATCTAAGTGCACTGGAAGGAAAGTAAAAAGGTATTTGAGAATTGGGTCAAAGTAACTTTGATGTTGATAAGACGAAATGTCTGCTCTCAAAAAATTAAAAGGGAAAATATACCATGACATGGTGACAAATTCCTAATAATATCATTAAAAACGGCAAATTCTCATAAGTGGTCCTCCCTTCGAATGTATTGGTCCGCCGATTCCAAATACTGTAACTTTGTTTGTCAGAAAATTATCTTCAAGTCTCGAGGATCCATTGTGTCTACTATCAAGTTAGAATAATATTTCGGTGGCAGAAGGGGGAATGTACCATCAGAAGAAGTAATTTAAGAAACCAGTTCGTTTAAGTCAATTTTGGGATGTAGAATCCGAATCTGGTGTGAAAATTCATGGGGCAAGATCTAGAGGTTCTCCACGGATGTTTCAACTTCATCAATATTCAGGGTATTTCACTGTGAACTTCAGCGTTTGGGCACGTACTATTATAGGACTTTAGTTTTGAATTTGAAGTCAGCATTTTAATTTGTTTTAAATATATTTATTAACACACGAGGGAATGACAACCTGTACACCTGCTTAGGGGAAGATAGCTATCTATTAGTACACAAGTTATTACTAAGTATGTCCCTCAGAAATCAAACGACGTCACCTTGCAGTACAATAGTACGTGACAAAATGGCTGTGATTGCTCCTAACAGGCGAGACATTATTTTGGCTAGTTGTTATCAAACTAAACACTGAAAATTAAGGTCTCAATCATAGAGTTATTTTTCTGTCCGTGTAAGGGAAATGCGCGTCCACGCTGTTGCGAAACAGCATGCACAAAGGGTATACGGTTAGCTGCAGTTCTGTAGCTCTGAGCTCTAGGGTTTCGCAATTACCAGTAGACGACCGAATCAAACTACCGATGCAACAAAACACGCCATAAACGGACACCAGCGAAATCTAGAGCTACAGGACTGCAGCTAGTATACGGGGTGTTATGCCATTTGTAATATTGATTATTCGTTATTCATATGTGGTGACCGCGATTGGTCACGCAACGCTCTGGGTGTCCAAATACGTTCATAAACTAAATGATTACACCTTTACGTTGGTAATATAGCGCAATAGACAAGGGGAGTTCTAATTTTAATACGGAGAAGGCACAAACGTGTGAAGGCTGCTTATTGATATTTACAATGTTGAAAGACAAAACGCACAAGGGGTTAAGGGTCTGTTATGTGGTATGTAATATTGATTATTTAATGATTTACATGTGGTGAACGCGATTGGTCACTGACAGCCTTGCTCCATGCACATATCATTATGGATTCTGTGTTTTTTGTATAAATTAATAATATAAACAAATGTTATATATCGGTGTTATATTATTAACATGCAGGACGTTGAACGGGGGAAAAGTAGCTTAATAATATTTACAATGTTGAAAGTCAAAACGCTCAAAGGGGTAAAGGCTGTGTTATACAATATGTAATATTGATTATTTGAAGTACACATATGGTGAACGCGATTATAGCAGTTACCGCACCGTTCTCGACTATCTATCACATACTCATGCTTTACGTAATTGTTTGGCGCTTAACTAGAGGTCATTGCGTCATTTCCATTAGCCATTATGCAACTGATCATGTTGCATTGATGGGGAGAAGACTAAAGCCAAGAAATCATTAATACAGAATACCAGATAAAGTGTGGTACATGTGAAACTTTATTGATGAGATTTAGACGAAATATATTGTTATACTACAATGGTTAAACAAACTTAAAAAGTGTTTACTGACGTTCAGTCTGTCACCTGTTTGCATCAAAAGTATTTAAATAATGCACAAAGTACAAAACATTTTCATTAACTCTGATTTGTAACTTTAAATGTCTTGGAAACAACAAACATGTCTAATAAGTCAAAAAGAAAAGTATATATTTTTCTCTTCGTATGATGCCCACTGTCATCCAAATGTTAAAGGAGCAAGTTACGTCATCATAGTTATTTTAATGTGCTGCTTGAATATTACTAATTGTATCAAGTAGATAAACAAATAAGTCATCAGCTTCCTCCACATTTGTAGGCATTTGAAGATTTGCATCTTCCATAAGCGTTGAAAACAGTTCAAAAGCATGAGGTCTGCAATCAGGAACCTCTCATGTCAAATCATCGACCAGATGAAACATGGCGCCAGATGGGACATGTCGAAGGTAGTCACATGTACCATATATTTCTGGGAAATGAAATATAACATCTGGCTTCCCATGTGGGCACCTGGCATTTATTGTTTTCCTTATGTAGTGGGTATTCCATAGTTGCATAACCATTTGCATCTCCGACCTGATACATCCCATAAAACAAAATCGAGCACACTGGATATCTAGGTCATTTGAATTGTCCATTATTCCACTATCTACTAATTTCTTGAAGTGATTTATCCAAAACTCGACTCCTTGCTGTTTAAACTTGCTCCAAAAACTTTCAATCCGTTGATTATTGGTTGATTTGCCATATAAAAAGGTTGTTTGTGAGCACGCGCGATCATCGTGATGTGCATTCCGTAGAATTGACTGCATTATTTCAATGTTGACATTTTCGGTACCCCTATCTGCTCTAATAACATAGGGAATGCCATTCAGCGATACAACAGCTTCTGCAAAGTTCGTACATACCGCATATGGATCATTGTTATACGCAGACACATCAAGCCATACCAGTTTCCGGGAAAACCCGTCTATACACCCATGTATGCAGAAACCAAAAGGTTTTAGTTTATCCCATCCATCGATGTGCCATAGATAATTTGGACCTTTTACAGTATATTCCCGGCGAACCATTCTTCTATTTCGTCGAAACAAAACAGCCAATGGGTCAATAGCGAGAAGTACTCGTCGGACAGTTTCTCTGTCGGTGACAATCCCGTGGACTTGAACTAAGCGGCTATGCATCGCTCTGTATCCTAGACTAGAACCAGTTCTGCTCAGTTCCAACTCAACAAACGCAGAAACAATCTCTATATCGTCTTTTTGCTTTCTTCGAAAAAGATGCTTTTCGCTAAGAATCCTCTTTAATTGTCTAATGCTGAGACGGACATCATGGACAACATAGAGAAAAGTAATTATTTCTGAATACTTGAAACCACAATTGAAATAGTAATCGATAAGCTCATCTCTATTTGAAGTGTCTTGCATACAGGGTGAAATTACACCACTTTCAATAGAAGTCATCTTTCTGAAAAGAAAATAAGATGTCAGGTATAGTCTGGAATACATAGTAATAAATAATACATCTCATTCATTGAGACTACAAAAGTCAAGTGAACAATAATGTTAAATAATGCATCTCATTCATTGAGACTGCAAAAAGTCAAGGTAACAATAATGTTAATAATGCACCTCATTCGTTGAGACTGCAAAATGTCAAGTGAACAGTAATGTTAAATAATGCATCTCATTCATTGAGACTACAAAAGTCAAGTGAACAGTAATGTTAAATAATGCATCTCATTCATTGAGACTACAAAGTCAATTGAACAATCATGTTAAATAATGCATCTCATTCATTGAGACTGCAAAATGTCAAGTGAACAGTAATGTTAAATAATGCATCTCATTCATTGAGACTACAAAAGTCAAGTGCACAGTAATGTTAAATAATGCATCTCATTCATTGAGACTACAAAGTCAAGTGAACAGAAATGTTAAATAATGCATCTTATTCATTGTGACTACAAAAGTCAAGTGAACAGTCATGTTAAATAATGCATCTCATTCATTGAGACTACAAAGTCAAGTGAACAGTAATGTTAAATAATGCATCTCATTCATTGAGACTGCAAATAAGTCAAGTGCACAGTAATGTTAAATAATGCATCACATTCATTGAGACTGCAAAAAGTCAAGTGAACAGTAATGTTAAATAATGCATCTCATTCATTGATTGAGATTACAAAAGTCAAGTGAACAATAATGTTGAATAATGCATCTCATTCATTGAGACTACAGAGTCAAGTGAACAGTAATGTTAAATAATGCATCTCATTCATTGAGCTTACAAAAGTCAAGTGAACAGTAATGTTAAATAATGCATCTCATTCATTGATTGAGATTACAAAAGTCAAGTGAACAATAATGTTGAATAATGCATCTCATTCATTGAGACTACAAAGTCAAGTGAACAATAATGTTAAATAATGCACCTCATTCATTGAGACTACAAAGTCAAGTGAACAGTAATGTTAAATAATGCATCTCATTCATTGAGATTACAACAGTCAAGTGCACAGTAATGTTAAATAATGCATCTCATTCATTGAGACTACAACAGTTAAGTGCACAGTAATGTTAAATAATGCATCTCATTCATTGAGACTGCAAAAAGTCAAGCGCACAGTAATGTTAAATAATGCATCTCATTCATTGAGACTACAAAAGTCAAGTGCACAACACCAAGACCATTGTAATATAATAACTAGACAGCTTTGAGACCATTGTATTGTAATAACTAGACACCCCCGGTACGATTGTATTGTAATAACTAAACACCCCCGGTACCATTGTATTGTAATAACTAGACACCCCCGGTACCATTGTATTGTAATAACTAGACACCCCCGGTACCATTGTATTGCAATAACTAGACACCCCCGGTACCACTGTATTGTAATAACTAGACACCCCCGGTACCATTGTATTGTAATAACTAGACACCCCCGGTACCATTGTATTGTAATAACTAGACACCCCCGGTACCATTGTATTGTAATAACTAAACACCCCCGGTACCATTGCATTGTAATAACTAGACACACCCGGTACCATTGTATTGTAATAACTAGACACCCCCAGTACCATTGTATTGTAATAACTAGACACCCCCGATACCATTGTATTGTAATAACTTGACACCCCCGATACCATTGTATTGTAATAACTTGACACCCCCAGTACCATAGTATAGTAATAACTAGACACCCCCGGTACCATTGTATTGTAATAAGTAGACACCCCCGGTACCATAGTATTGTAATAACTAGACACCCCCGGTACCATTGTATTGTAATAACTAGACACCCCCGATACCATTGTATTGTAATAACTTGACACCCCCAGTACCATAGTATTGTAATAACTAGACACCCCCGGTACCATTGTATTGTAATAACTAGACACCCCCGATACCATTGTATTGTAATAAGTAGACACCCCCAGTACCATTGTATTGTAATAACTAAACACCCCCGGTACCATTGTATTGTAATAACTAAATACCCCCGGTACCATTGTATTGTAATAACTAGACACCCCCGATACCATTGTATTGTAATAACTAGACACCCCCGGTACCATAGTATTGTAATAACTAGACACCCCCAGTACCATTGTATTATAATAACTAGACACCCCCGGTACCATTGTATTGTAATAACTTGACACCCCCGGTACCATTGTATTGTAATAACTAGACACCCCCGGTACCATTGTATTGTAATAACTAGACACCCCCGGTACCATTGTATTGTAATAACTAGACACCCCCAGTACCATTGTATTGTAATAACTAGACACCCCCGATACCATTGTATTGTAATAACTTGACACCCCCGATACCATTGTATTGTAATAAGTAGACACCCCCGGTACCATAGTATTGTAATAACTAGACACCCCCGGTACCATTGTATTGTAATAACTAGACACCCCCGATACCATTGTATTGTAATAACTTGACACCCCCAGTACCATAGTATTGTAATAACTAGACACCCCCGGTACCATTGTATTGTAATAACTAGACACCCCCGATACCATTGTATTGTAATAACTAGACACCCCCGGTACCATTGTATTGTAATAACTAGACACCCCCGGTACCATTGTATTGTAATAACTAGACACCCCCGGTACCATTGTATTGTAATAACTAGACACCCCCAGTACCATTGTATTGTAATAAGTAGACACCCCCAGTACCATTGTATTGTAATAACTAGACACACCCGGTACCATAGTATTGTAATAACTAGACACCCCCAGTACCATTGTATTGTAATAACTAGACACCCCCAGTACCATTGTATTGTAATAACTTGACACCCCCAGTACCATAGTATTGTAATAACTAGACACCCCCGGTACCATTGTATTGTAATAACTAGACACCCCCGATACCATTGTATTGTAATAACTTGACACCCCCGGTACCATTGTATTGTAATAACTAGACACCCCCGGTACCATTGTATTGTAATAACTAGACACCCCCGGTACCATTGTATAGTAATAACTAGACACCCCGGTATCATTGTATTGTAATAACTGATCAGCCCATGGCCATTGCAGTACAAAGGGATTGTACAGGGTAATTATCTATGGTCATGCATCGATAAAGCCCGGATTGTTTTAGTAATTATCAGACTAATTACGCTGCCTAAATGTGAAACTGTAATAGCGGATTTAAATTTCACACTGAAAAAAATGAACATGCGTATTAAAAAATTCACGGTGCCGATCGAGATGGATAAAATCGTCTCCTGCGATACGGTACAGCGCACAATTTTGAAAACCTTGAAAAATATCACCACCAGAAGGTGCCAGTTTTGTTAGGAAACTAATTCAAGAACAGGATTGAATTACAGATATGATTTTATAGAACTTAATAGTCAACACTTCATACAAGTGTGTCGCACAGCCATGGGACTGGGGAGTAAGGTGGCCCTTACCTATGCTAATATCACTAGTACAATGACTGAGATTGAGAAATAAATGTTATCCTATTACATGCCAAAACCTGCGAACCGGAAAAGGCACATTGGTTACATAAGATTTCTTTGGCCACAATGGCAAAGAACAACTTACTAAATTCCACGAATAATACAATTTTGTTCACCCCACATTTCAATGTGTATTGTCTCCTATATTTAGTTGAAAGCCCTTCGTAAATAGGTTCATTTGGCTCCTTAACTAAATCCAGCAATTGACCCATTTGCGACAAATATATCGGTTTTGCCTAATTTTAGTCTCGAGATTTCAGTGGGTAGCCAAGTTGCACATTAGCAAAAACACATTGTGATAGCAGTGGATAATTGCCAGCATTACAACAGTTCGTAGTTTGTCAGTATTTAGAAAGTTTATTGGAGATTCCCGACGTAGTTGATAACCCAGTCTTTTAAAACCAATTGATTTCGGGCGTTATACTGCCCGCAGTATAGTATAACATACATTTATGAAAAATGGAGGAGACTAACCTATTTTAACAAAAAATGGAAGACAATACAACTCAAACTGAATTACCATTGCTAGATACAACAATGATTCTGACGAGTACAGAAGGTGTACCAGTCTTACTCGGTACTTGCGGTACAGTGCGTCGCCGTGTTGTCTGACAGTACCATGACTAACAAAAAGTGTCAGACACATGTTATCTATCAACTTGTTACAACGAACATGTCATTTTCAAGGAAATGGATGAGTTTACTAGAGGAAAAATAAAATAATCAGAAAATTTACCTCTGAATGAACGGGTTACTCAAGCTAGATGCCCACAATAAAATGGCGGAGAAATGAAAGAGAGGCTATAGAAAAAACGTATTTTCACCGCGGTTTAAATATTCTCACCGCGGTTTAAATATTCCCACCGCGGTTTAAATATTCCCACCGCGGTTTAAATATTTTCACCGCGGTTTAAATATTCTCACCGCGGTTTAAATATTCTCACCGCGGTTTAAATATTTTCACCGCGGTTTAAATATTGTCACCGCGGTTTAAATATTCTCACCGCGGTTTAAATATTCCTTTTTAAAATTTCTCTCTGTTCAATACACAAACATTGAACAATTCAATTGTTTGATTGGTTTTAACAGGGAACATCACTTCATAAAAAAAATAGACACTAACCAGAAAATTAGATAAACGGAATGTGTATCTATATCAACATCAACGACAACGCAGTTTCTTACCCTCAGTCTGAATGGGGTATATCCCTTGAAACCCTACCATCGCACAGAGATGAAAGTTGCCACTTGGGGTACAACCTTGCATAAAGAAAAAAAGGGCCAAGAACAACCAACAGCTTTTCAGTGTGGGAACATTTTTAATCAAGAACAATATTTATTTGAAATTGTAACAATTATTCGTGGACATTTTCTTGTTTAATGCCGAGTGGAGTTCTAGTTATAGTAAATGTAAGGACCCACATGGTTAATAATAAGTGATACATACTAAGTGTATATGTGTAGCTGGTAAATCAGGTCATTGTAATTATTTAATTGGGCTTGTGTTCCGCATTTGTGAATTTCCTTGAATCATTTAAAGAACACTGACGATTCAAATATTTTTTTTTATAATTTACCAATAAGATCTGAGCTGCTGGTAGTGGTAAGTTGGTAGTAGCCACAATGATAATCAACATTTAGTTTAACAGTTTTTATGTTTCTGTAGACATATCGAGTGTTACTTTTGAAAGAATTTCTGTTTACATTCCTTTAAATTTTCTAAAATTTCAACGAACTCTTCTAAGCATTCTTTTTCAATGAACAAAAGCAATTGCTATTATCCCTTCCCTTGGAGTTGATGAGCCAACTGCCTCAAATACGACAACAAGTAGATTGCAGTGAGTGGTGGAAGCAAAACAAGCTTTAAGGTTAAATGCATCTATATTTTATGATATTGTAATTAGTTCGAAGATTGTATAAGCCAACTCCTTTCAAATCTACGTTTACAGAGCATGGAAACAAATTTGAAAATATAGCTCTATAAAATTGTATTAAGCAATATGTATAGTCTAAATTTCGATATATCGGTTTTTAATGAGTGTTAGCCAGGTTCCCTTACTGCTTCCTCGATGGCAAGGTCATTGACAAAGGTGTGCATTCTACATTTGGAATTTGTAAGGTCAAGTGTCCAGAAACAAAGACAAACATTACTCCTGTTGGTACATGTCTAGATCCGAAGCTCTGTGTGAAAATATTGGTAATAAATCAAAACAAAAATGGCCAGATCTTTGAACGAGTGAAACAACAGCTGCATGACAAATATGTTCAATTCAGCCAACATAAGAAATTATAAACTCAATTGTCAAATCAATAGTCTATGTTTACTAAATATATAGGTTTCTAACAACAGTCACATTAGTGGTGTTCATTAAATGAATAAATTTGTTCATTGTGGGGAAAATAAGGAAATTCTCTGAGATATAGATTATTCTCAAGACAATATAGAATGGGCAAATCAAACAAAAGTGAAATTCATCCTCAACTTGGTTAAGGTTACAATAAACACACATTCTGTCAGCCCTTTCATTATGTGATGGGCTATCAGCTTCAATGCGCAAATTGTGTGCAGAGATACAAGACAAGTTCTGATTGATATATTGTCAACAATGTTTAAATATTTTCTTGACCAAATACAGTTTAAAATTTGTTATATGTTGCAGGGTTTAGGTGATTGATGTAATTTAATATGCCACTCTTGAATGTCAATATCCCAAAATCTTTGTTTAAATATCGCAATAAAATTATCAATATTGTTAACACCTTGGTTATGCCAAACATCACCAAAGCCATACGAAAAAGGTAATTGTTTCACGTTCCATGTCCAAAATAAACGGTCATTATTAGCCTCCGACTTCTCAAACATATAGCACTGATAGACGATATGTGGGCATGTCTAAAAGATGAAGCCAATATTTGACAATGCGTACCAACCTACAGGTGTGTAGGGTGTGGCGCCCCAATAATAATAATTTTTATGCACTAATAATAGGGTCATGGAAATTGCACAATAATACACATAATGTCCATCATTGGTGCACACTACCAAACATGCATGTGAAAATCCTTGTCTTAGTGAACACATAACAAGAATAAACTCATCAAGAGACTTTAATTCCATTGGTCTTCTCAACTTATTATTGTTGTCACTGTGACCACATAAATCATACTGCAATCCACATGTTTTACTACTACGTTTACAATAATTAATATTTTCTATATTCTCTCTTGTATCTAAAAAATCAAATAAATTTAAAATAAAGAAGTACATGGAAATCAAGTATAAAATTGTATACTTTCATCTGAATTTAAAAATCTACTTACACTAAACTCATTTTTCATATGATTGTCAGTTTCGTATAATATTTTTTTTTTAATATGCGGTAACTACGCCGTCGTTCCAGCCACCGACACGTTTGCGTGCTTCATCACCTAGGTTTCTCCTAGGCGTCTTTGATTGAGTGCGACCACTGAAAACATGATGGCACTGCACTGTGCTCTAAAATTCTCTTCTTTGCAAGGGTATACTTGAAGTAATTCACTTCAAAATGCAAAAAGCTCATTTTCTTTCCGGGGTTATTTTTTAATGCGTGGATCCATTGTTTTAAAATATTTTAATTTTTAGGGAAACCACAAAATGTTACTTTATGTCCATCAACCAAAAATTGTGTGCATGCTCTACCCAAATATATAATGTGTCACAGTGCAAGGCCTGCTTATTGCAATTGAGAGGGCTACTCACGGAACTCGCACTGGACACGGGGTTATTTCACTGCTAGAATGGGGTAGACAAGACAATAGTACTGGAAATAAAATACATATACACCAAAATATTGAGTTAAAGCTCCTGGCTTTAATACCTCTCAAAATAAAGAAAATACAATGAATAAATTCACTAAAATATCAGCTGTCGCGCGTAGGCAAGTCAGTAGATCGATATTAATGGAAACCACCAGCACACCTGATAGATGCAAATTTTCCTTCTAGAGTGCTAAACAAGTATAACTTGTCAATCACCGTTATCACACGGCAATGCTCACCATTTCTTCCCATGATTCCATGCACACTTCTTTCTTATTTGCTGACGCACAGCTGCAATATAAATCAAAATTATGTAGTTAAACATATCAACAGCATACTAGTACCTCAATGTATATCGTATTATGTGGTAACTGCCGGGTATGCGTACGTCGACGATGTGATGCCAAAGATACCAATGATATCTCGTGGTAATATTAATCAAGCTATGGAAGCATTTTCTTTTAATTTGTAATGGGCTTCTGGGATTAAACTAAATGGATAGTTGAAATGCGGACCTGATCTGTGTAACTAAGTTACATGAATATGACCGGATTTCTGGCATTTTAACACAAAAACATTGGACACAGAATATCAAAGGCATTAAGAGTAAAAAACAAAAATATTAAATTTTGTCGTGAAAAATCTCAGCAAAAGAAGGCAGCTTTCGAAAAACTTCCAGGTATTGACTATAACACTTTCAAAGTACCCGCTATGGTAATGTTTATATATTGATCACCCTGGTTGCTATACTCACTTGCCTAGATTTTGATTGCACAATAACACGTGACTGGATTTGCGCCCGAATTATGAAAACTGTGTTTACCCTAGAATGTTTATGAAAGCCACATTTTCTCCAGAGTTTGCTAGCTACAATACATGATTTACATAATGGTACTATTTGTATTGCAGTTGACATACTTATGATGAATGAAAGTAGATTCAACTAGTTCTCTTGCGCTGTATTCAGCCTGCTTCTTTTGTTGGAGTGCATAGTGGAACCTGACATCGTGGGCAAAGTCACATCTTATACTTACATAGACAAAGAATTTATTAGGCACACATGAATAACTGTAAAGTATGAAGTAGTGAGCTGCAGGAGATGTGATTGTAGAAATGATCCTACTATACCATTGAAACACATGTATTATCAATAGCCTATGAGACTGGCATTCGTTGATAAAGACCATTTTACTAAGTACACAGCGACAGTGTCAACAAGACACCAGACTGCAAGGCATTCTGTAAAAATACTGATAATACTGCCAAGTGTGTGATGTTGATCCAAGACGGGGTGAAATACAATGATGGAGCAGGCAATGTCACAGGACAACATTGACATTCAAGGTAAGAAATATATTGCTAACATATGAGAAGAGTTGAATGGTAAGCACTCAAGTAGACAGATGACATGAGCGGACAGGATTTGTTTATGGGGGAGTCAAACTTTAAAATAAAATATAAACGCAAATGATTTTTTATATTATACAAAAACAAATTGAATAAATTTTTCAATGGGGGATCCCAAGAATCCCCCCTAGATCCGCCACTGGATGAAAAAGCAAACGATATTGGTCTAATTGGTCTAAATTCACCATTGAGTGTAATATGGAGACTGCTGTGTCAATGATTATAGATTGGACGTAGACTGTATTGTCTATCAATGGAAGTTTTGATGCTTACACTATATCCGAAAATACAAAAGAAATGGCATGAGCAAATACCTAAGATATGGTTTGTTTATAACAGTTTTTCCATTCTAAATGGCTACTTGACACAGGCAGAGAGCTTGTAGTCTCTGTTGATCATTTACATGGTATTGATGTTTGTAAGGTTTATTGCTGAGTAGATAATGGGATAGCTAATCGTTACGTACTCATCATATACTCTCCATACGCCATTGCTGGTCCAGTGCATGCTGGTCTATCTGTTACCTGGTTCTGATGTAATCGTACATTTTTTACTACAAAATGCAATTTCGTTTTGTTGTTTGGTTTTCAACAACCTTCAAATAGAGATGTGTGTGATGACGTTGATATTTTTTTATATACTCTGTCTATAAATATACCTACTTCTACCTTTAATGTATTACAAATGCATTTTTATTCTTTGGTGGACCTGTCATGCTTTATTTATCTGCATATAATAAACTTGAGAATTTTTCGAAATTTTCACATTTTCTTGAAAACTTAAAATTAAAATAAGATCCTTGTTTTTGCTTTTTTCCAATTTTTTTTATTTATTTTTTTATTTCCTTTTACTTTATTTTTATTTATTTTCGTTGTGATCTATTATTTATTTGTTGATAGTTTTGGTAATTGCGAATGCCAAACAAGAATATGCTCCAATGCCGATATAAATCCCATTCAAATCTTATATAAGCTACAACCAATCACAGCTAGCCTTTTATATCGGCGTCCTTGTTGGAGAAAATAATTAACAAACAATTGGAATGTCCAAGAAAAATTATCGTGTGGCGTAGCATGGGCTTCATTTTGTTCTGTCGTTTAATTATTTAATTAATTTTTCCTTTTAGCCATATTTTGTTGTTGTAAGTTGCACAAAACACTGCCAGACATATACCATCTAGATCGTCATTGCTCCGGCGATCTGAATGTGCGGCTGACTGCCAGAGCCCTGTTTCTCGCAAATTGTTGTTGACCTTTGATTATTCTCACAAATTATCAGTAGGAATTTGGATTCTTGTCATTAAACTGTTTTATTTCAAAATTTCACACAACCACCTCGTGGAAAAGTATCTTCGCCAGGCAAGGCTCGTTTATTCAGTCATTGCTATAACTTTACACCAAGCACTGAGCATAATTATCTAGAATGGAAACAAAAATAAGTAAATCATAATGATTAGAACACAGTAAACAGCTATAGTAAACAATGCAAACTGATGTGTATAACGGTCACTGGCACACAGCGTCCATGCAGAATACTGGAGCATTAACTATTTCCCGAACAATCGCGATGTGTTCCAAATAAAAAGTAATTTATTTCAAATCAACTCAATTACTTTAATAAAGAGTTATTGTACAAAATGTTGACACATTTTGATGAATATTTACAGCTAAGGGTAAGTGACTGGAAAAAGATATTGGTGTTACTGGTGTCTAACTGGTGGAAAAATTGTCACAATATAAACATGAAAATCATAGATGACTTTCGTTGCATTTGACAATGATAAACTTACTGAAAATCCGTGTTTTTCCTGATCGTTTTTATCGGTAAAATCCGCCATTTTATTTGTGTGTGATTGTGACCTGACTCTGACCGATGTCATCATCTGGAGCGCTATAGAAGCAGGTCTGTGATTCGTTGACTCAACTAGTCAGAAGATGTCGCGAATGTCAATCTTGTTACATAGGCATTAGTTCCGATGTATGTGGCGACAGTTAATGCTTAGTTCACACCAACGGCGCTTGGATGGCGCTTAAAAGCAGCGTTCAAAGCGGCACCAAAACGTAACAAGGCTTGATTAAAGCGTCAGGGTCGTAATAGCTCGTAGGAAAGCTTGGAGTAAAGTGGGACATTCGACAAGAGGGCCAAACAATTTTAAACTGTTTTTGGACGCTCTGTCTCGAATTGATTAAAGCGCCGAGAGTGTGCCAAAGCTTAACAAAGCTCAGCATAGCTTGACTCGAAGCGTAGGAAAGCTTAACAGGGCTTGGTTCAAAGCCAAAGCGGGACCACCAGTCACGTTCTGTCACCACTTGACACGCTTCATTAAGATGTCTCAAGATTTGCTACGATCTGGCATAAAGATCTGACATGAGGTCATATATAGGAGATAATATTTGGTAATCTATCCCGCACACTGATGGACTGTTGGCTGTACACAATTTTCCTAATAAAAGGACAGTTAAGGATCCTCCCACGTTTGTGTCGGCGCGCCTAGCGGAATTAGTTTTGAACGGGAATTACAATAATGTTTTCGTCTTTTCAGGGTATATTGATGATGGCTATAGTGCCACGTTAAGTAGTCGGGATGAATTATTACAGTTCATCGAGTTTATAAACAACTTTAATCCCGCCATACAATACACACATGATATATCAGAAATAACACTACCATTTCTCGATATTTCTATTTCTATTTCTAGGGTTGATGGTGATCGGATTTCTACTTCAATTTACACGAAACCTACTGATTCACATTGTTATTTACAGTATGAATCATCGCATTCTACTAGAATGAAGGACTCCATGCCTTATTCACAATTACTCTGTGTACGTCGTATTTGCAGCGATGACACAGATTTCCGTAACCAGGCGGGTAATTTATGTGAGTACTTCATTAAACGAGGTTATCCTCGTAATGTCAATGGGAAAGCATTGGCCAAGGTTATGTCAATGTCTAGATCAGATTTTGTTGGTTCTACGGTTTCCCGTGGCAATGAAGATCGTGTAATTATGGCACTTACATACCATCCTTTAAATGTCAAAATTAAAAATATAATGTACAAACATTTTCACATTTTACAGACCAGCGAGGAGACTAGTTCCACGTTTCAACAAATGCCTAGTACCGCCTGGCGCCGTGACACTATTTTAATTTATTGGTACATACGGGGGAAAGGGGAGACCGAGAAATATGGTTCTGTCCCGTGTAATAGACCCAGGTGTAATAGTTTTTATTACAAACTATAATCGTATATTTGGTCCCAAGGGAGATGTTGTGGTCATTAATGCTTTCAGTTGTATTAACATGAATGTTGTTTAATGCATTTCATGTAATAAGTGCGGGAAACTTTATATTTGTTCTACAGTTCGTTGATTAGGTGATCGGTTTGCCAAGCATCTACGACAAACAAGACAGAAACATCGTTTTTATCCAGTTTCACTTCATTTTAATTCTAGTGGACATAACATTACAGATATGTCTATTTCTGGTGTATGGGTTGTCACTGGCAACAAAAATCAGCTCACGCGGAGGAAGGAAACTATATTCCGCCATGGAACAAAAGAATCTCATAGAATTAACAAACATTTATTGAGCTTACTACCTAAGGCGCGTTATATGTTCTATTGTGGAATCATTTAGTGATTCTATTTTATAGTTCTTGCGCATTCTTACGTTCCTATGTTCTACATTGACACAAATAGATTTAATCATTTATGTAACTTTATACATTTATATGAAACTCCGAATGGGACCAGGTTGACATGACTAAATTTCTGGTATTGTTGTCACCGATCTTTTTCATCACATGTGAGCTCGACCCCGAGCCAAATTTCGGGTATCTTTGGAGATCACGTGAGAAGTGAAGGACAAAAAGAGCAGACCAGGTGTACGAGTACCATGCAAAAAGGCGACGCAGTTTGTGAGAAGTCTTCGAGTTTCATTGTCCGGGAACACTACTTTTACATGGGACAGTCCTTCATGAACACAGTGTTGGATTACAGGGAGTGCCAGACGACTAAACATGTGTGTTATTTCATGGGCAAGTCCCTAATTTATGTCATATCGGGAAATGGCCACGTCATCGTTTTCTGGCGTGGTTGGCTTGAGACATATGACAGATTATAAAGACTATGAGAAGAGAACAAAGAGAAGCTATGGAGGACAAAGCTACTAACATGGGTGTTGAGGTAGCAGCCCTCAAAACCTTTTACAAGTCCAACCGTACCCAGATGAGCCGCCTCAAGAAGACTGTGGGGGAAGTCAGATGAGGGTGCTGACAAGTGGGTGTGGGAGAAGATCTACTTCCTCAAAGACCACATCAAAACTGTGGAATGCAGAAACGTGGTGAGCATCCGTGGTAGAGGGAGGGGAACGACAGCAACAGCCACAGATACTGGGCCAGCAGTACCCTCGCCGCAATCATCATCCAGTCAGACTCTGGGTCAGAGTTCCAGTCTACAGAGCCCCTCTTTCGGAGACTCTCCTCAGAGAGTGTTGACTTGAAGCAAAGTCCGATGAACTTTATGTCTGGCAAGAACGATGGTCCCTTCATCTTTGCCAGACATATAGATGAGTGTCTGGCACAGCTTTCTGGGAAGATCAAATGGGTCACACAGATCAAGCTCATGGCAGTGCTACACGAGGGACAGAAGGAGATGTTCCATGCAGATGCCCATCTTCCCACAGCAGCAGCAACAACAGGTCGCCACAATCTAGCCAATCCAGCCATAACCATAACCTGCCAAGCTCCACCAGCAAGCCCCTCAAGAATGGTGTCCCAGAGTCACCAGTGGCAGCCTCTACCATCACAGTAGTCGACTCAGCAAATGCCAGGTCAACAGCCCAACAGTGTATGGGGCTCCCAAGACTCTCATTACATGAGAAGCCAGAATCCTGCCCTGTACCCACAACCATCATCACTGCCATCAATGAGCTCCACAAACATCCTGGATCTGAACAATGGATCAACTAGAGTCATGACATATCCCTAGCACCTTCACTAACAACTACCAGCTCCCAAGGTTATACTGCTGCTGCTGACCACAGACTCCCTGAACCTGAGTGACTTTGTGAGCACAGCCATGACCACTGCAGGAATAACCACAGGTCACCAACTCCTGTGACCCCTCAACCTCCACCTGAAGATGATGACAGTTGCTCTGTGATATTGTGAACATTTTAACTGGAAAACCTACATTATGATATCTGTATGCATGATTTGTAAACACTGATAATATTAAATAATTGATCTCATAATATTGCATGTATGACTTGTGAACATTGATAATATTAAATATTAAATTATCATATTTGTGTTTTTGTTCGGTTAAATTTGTTGCTTTTTGTACATAATTCTTAATAATAAAATAAATGTGTTACATTTAAAAGAAATGCCTTTTATTTTCAAATAGAATAAAAAATATATAGATATTAATTAAAAATTGAATAAACGATACAAAATATACCAAATCTCCCCACCCCCACACAAAAAATAAAAATATAAAACATAATATAATAAAAAAGAGAAAGTTTAAAGTTCATTTATGGCACATATCTAAATTTTCAATTCTATAACTTGATTTCTTTAAATTTCAATCCTAATTTACAATAACAATATTATCTGAATTTTCATTGAAAAAATAAAAAAATCTTCATTTAAATTAAATACGAGCAGATGAAATACATATAATAACAACAACAATAACATGAATAATAATCATAGCATCTTCCAAAGTACACATAATAACATAATAATTTCAAATTGCAATTTTACAAATTAATGTTCATAACACACTAGTCTTCAACTTCAGTCTTCATCATCAGCCTCGGACCCATTCCTCTCTTCATCTGCAGCAGGAAGTACACCAGCCATTCTTTGCTGCCAGTCAACAGCACCCACTGGAGGGACAAAGTATTCTATGAGATATTCTCTGGTGTCTAAAATGTACGAAAAACACTAACCCTTACATCTACCCGTGCAGAAAAATTGCACATGTTCTCAGTTCTTGGGTTTTTTTGGTAAATCTACAAAACATTCCCTATCTTTTGATACCAAACATGTTAATGTACTGTAACTATTTACTTCCCGGTTCGGCCTGTTTCAGGGCTAAATCCACTGGACATTTGAGCTCTTTCAACTTGTATATTTGTGTTCATACATGCATTCAGATCTACAAGCGTGAACTGCAATTTGCCATGATTGAGTGCCACGATTTCTGTTTTAAGATTTATTCGGTATAATATATCAATGTACACCCCAACAGAGGTGGACATACAGTTTTAGCGACCCGAGGAGCTCATTGTTAACCGATTCGAAGCCGAGGTTGACAATGGGCTCTGAGTATTATACCGAATAAATCTAAAAACAGAAATTGTGGCACTCATGATCAATCATGGCAAACTTCAGTTCACGCTTGTAGATCTGAATGCATGTATGAACACAAATATACAAGTTGAAAGAGTTCAAGAGCAGTGATTGAATTCTATTAAGTTTTATCATGGACGCCTTTTTACTTTCATGGTAGTTTTGATTTTTGCAACAACATCCGGCGCCATCTTGTGCACAGCTATACGCTACATTGCGTTCCAGTTCGCATTACATATAGAACACTGAAACGAGCTGCACTCGAAGCTGCACACTGCTTGAGTTTTATGTCAACACCATTCTCTTTCAACAAATACACTGTACATATTATGTCAATATACTGTCAAAACACGCAAAATACGTAACAAAATCGATCAAAACGATGCCGTCACGCAGCAATGCCCATGACTCTCAGATTATTTAGGTTGACGAACTACGCAATCGCAGATCGAATGTCTCAAAGCGCGTAGCTGAGCGCGCTGGCGAACGCACGACAAGCTTGACTAAAAATCACGCGAATTCGCTACAAAATCCTAGTTTTTCTCTCTATTAAGATAGTCATATCGTGCTCCCCTGACAAGTTATCGGCATAAATCAGGTAAATTGAGGAGGAAGGTACCCGGATGGAGGTTAACATATCATTATGGCAAGAGGTTAACATACAAAAATGTTAACCTCTAATAAGGTAATCTGATTGGCTGTCATGGTCATGAGGTATAGCAATTTCAAATAAAAACAATTGTTGTAGATATTAAGTAATTTGTTCAAATTGGGATCACGCTTTTCATTTGCTTTGCAGGTAACACAGAGATAATGAATGAAAGTTTTCGACGATCGTTCCTGTGCATATGCATATGTTCGATATTGGCAGTTGCTCTATATTACTCATATTGGCAAGGAAAATACCAGATAATGACTTCAAACTATGACAATGTTAGATTAAAAAAATCCTGCAAAATTAGCGATTCTGTACAACCTGTATTTAACTTGGCTAATAACAATGCTACCGTGGATTGTAAGGCAATATTAGAAGCACTAGTTCTCGGTAGTAATACTTGTAGTCGCATCAACGACGCACTACGCATGTACTACAGTTCTTCTGATGCTGGCAGAGAGCCTCTTCCAAACTTCTATCTGAATAAAACTGCCAGTTATGCTGTGAACGATTGCGAGTATCGTGAGGCTAATATTGTATTCGTCCATCTACCTAAAGCTGGTGGCACTTCTGTTGAAAATATTCTGTTCCAATTCAAACCGAATGCTGGAAGGATACGTAAAGTTGCTCTGTCTCATTGTATTGATTTTTTCAAAGAAGCAGTTAAGTCGAAAAGTAATGCCGTGCAAACATTGTATTACTCAAAGCGCTCTTATGGGATTCATAATTATTTGTACCCCAACAGGCCTGTAGCATATGTCACATGGTTTCGTGAGCCAATAGCTAGGCTTATTTCAAGTTATTATTATCTCAAGAAGACACACTGTGGATCCAAGCACGTTGTCTGTAAGAAATATTTGATGAAATCATCGTCACTAACACATTACTTAAAACGAACGAAACGTATTCGTCTACAAGATATGAGCAATTACATGGTAAGACTATTACAATTTGGCGATTTCCCAGTAATTGATGACACTTTTGAAGATTGTTGTGGATCTGTGTCATTATCCGATGCCAGTAAAATACCTATCATCGGAGAAAAACACTATCTCGTGGCTAAGAGAAATTTAGAAACCAAAATGGCGTTCATTGGACTGACTGAAGACTTTAAAACTTCTCAAGAAATGCTTGCACATATGTTTGGTATAAATCAGAAAACGAAATTGGTTCATGTGAATGCTAATGCTCATAATAAAAAACTTACTGACTATGAATTGAGTGAATTACGTAAAAGAAACAAATGGGATTTGAAATTATATGAAGATGCAAAGAAGATATACGAAGAACAAAAACAAAACTATATTAAGTACAAATCATGATAAGTACATGTTTATTACCAATTGTGAAGTCTGCTCCATATTGGTGTAATTCAACCACTGTATGGCCACTGAGCTCAGAGAACAGGTAGAAACTGATGTGCTGAAGGCTCAGAACAAATTAAAAAAGAACATGTCTATCAATTGTTAGCAATTTAACAAAAACTAAAAAGTAGTACATGTACAAGTATCATTTAAAAAAAAAATATGCGATTTCATTTCGTGTTGTGAATCACCTGTCCACAAAACTTCCAATGCTTTTGATCATTTCCTCATCTCTATTTTTAAGTAGTTTTTGGAATGAATTGGTGATTTTAGTTGGGAATTCAATATCTGTCAGGATTTGTTGTCGGTCTAAATGATATTTAGGGCAAAGTAGTCTACATTCTCATTTAGCGAGCGTTGTTTACAAATTCTATTTTTATGGTGGCTTTGGATAGGTATGCCTTCCTTTCCCAATTGCTAAATTGTGGTTACTTGTTCTAAATTTAGACATAATTCTTTCATCGGTATTTAATGTACTAAGGTAAGGTTCAGAAATATAATTGTTTTTGAATTCTGCATATGTTCTCAACTTAGAATTGTCTTTCTTTATATTTTGTCTCCAGAAATTTTGAATTCGATGAAGATAACAGTTTTTTTCTTGTAAATTATCTTTTTTCAAAATATTTTGCACAGATAGAATCCACAATAAATTTGCGATTTTTTGTTGAAATGTGTCACACGCAACGTAATATTACCGTAGTTGGTATAGTACAGGTGTGATTGATCAAATACCAAAATGGCAACAGTAACAGAAAGACTTCCCTGGCGGCGATGATAAAATACGAACACGGAGCCAACAGATGAGGTTTCAACTGGTACTGGTATTATTATAGAAGCTGACATTTTTGGACTAACGTTATGTAATTGAAACACAAGCCACAAGTATTAGATGGCTTACAAAAGAGGCTATAGTTAATATGGGCAAATGATTTGCTTGAGCCATTGGTAAATTTATGGAATTGATTTTGCTGTTATAATGTATACATGTATGAACAATTATGTGAATATGGTGTTGTGTGTTATAGGAAGTAGGTGATGTCTTAAGTCTTTTGGTTATGTCATTTGAATCAAGAGGGGGAGGTTAAAGTACTTGATCGGAAAGAATGATTATATTTGTTCTTTGGCAGTGAATGGCTTATTTGTACTTGACTGTGACCCACCCACCACTCGATTGTAATATGGCCAGTTGCTATTAGACATCACTAGCATGGCTAGTTGGAAGACAACCATGTAAAAATAGTGTGAATAAAATAATCTTCTGTAATGAACAAGGAAATAATAAAGTTTTTATTTTTTATTTAAACCAACAATAAACAACAAGTTTAAAAAAACATTCAAGTAAAAATAAAGTACAAATAATTGTCAAGTTTAATCAGTAGGAGGTACAGGTGCTGGTTGAATTATCTCGCCTGGAAGAAAATAAAAAGTGGTAAAGATTATATAAAGGCAATGAATGATTTGAGTAAGGTGTTGAGTAGAGGAATGTTCAATAGGAAGAACATTGTTGAAATAGATAATGCTTTGGAAATGATTGGACTTCCATAATTAAATCTTGAGGCACATTGTAACTGGCGAGAGGAAGCTGAAAGCACTGCCGTGCATTCAAGCATCCTCTCATTGAAAATAAACACAGGTTATGCACATTAACATTATAATGAGGTAAATTAGTGTTGTCAACAGAGTGTCATGATGTGCATGAAACGACTCATGGTGCAAAAGCACACAAGTGTTGACGGAAGACCAAAATGATAGGTATCACCACCAACAACCAATTTGGTAGTAGTCATATTGCCGAAAATATTAGATCTTGTTGTCTGTATATATGCAGCAACAATAAACTGTACAAAACCAGTAGTTAACTGTTTACAGCATTGTACAAGACAGTATTATAGATCCATATCATGCAAAATTACAGGGTGTCATACAAATATACCCCCTTACTTTTAGGGTATTGTATGTTCATGCAACTGTCCATTCAGAATGAATCGAAAATAAAGTAGGTGCAAAGCGACTATATCAAATGTAATTGTACTTCATAGGAATATCATTGATGATATCAATGCCATCAGACTGATATAACTCGTAATGAATTTAACGCATGGCAATGGCGATGTGCCATCTGACATATAACCCAAGTGAATTGACCATGTGCAAAGACAGCATTGTTGGTTTGCATAAGACAGCCCACACACATGCTACAAGGAGTAAAATCCTGCTATCACCAATGACAGGGCTGTAAATGAGTCAACATCAAACCAGAAACATAGAATGTAAATGCATGGACCTGTTTGTACAGAATACCAGTTTATCCCTCATTATTTATGTGGACCATGTTGAAAAGATCTCAAACCATTATAAGGCCAATGAAAAACAAATTTGGTGTTTCCAGTATTAGGGTAAAAAATATTGGGTAGTTAGGCAGGGATTTTATTATTTTAGATTTAATTTTTCCCCAACATGTTCAGTCTACATCAAATACAATCGTTTTAAACAATTGTTTTTTTACATGATGATATTAATATTTGTTCATTTTAGAAAAAGGTTACTCATTTCCATAAAATGGCACCATTTCAATGATCGATGGCACCATTTCAAGAATGGCAGCTGGTGACAGCAAAACTTTCACTGATGTACATGTGTATGTAGACATCAGCACAAGGAATTGGCCCCTATCAGTTACTGCCTAATAAATGACAGTTATGTACATTCCTGCTGTGGCCATTTATCTACAATAGCAACATCACAAGCATGATAAGAGCATTTTTGATGTACACATTGCAGCTCTTGCTGTTTCTAGCACGTGACAAAAATCCGCCTAAATCACAAGAAAATTGTAGTGGGCCAAACAATGGTCATGAAAAAGTAAGAATGAGTACAGCCAGCCATGCCAATGTGGTGAATGAAATGCAGTTTTTTGCATGGCTTTCTGCTCAATATTATACAGTGTGTGGTAGCCTATATAATCAATGGCGTGGTCACAAATGATTAATCATGATCACATACTTCATAGACACATTAGTGGGCGACGACTGTAAATCATATCCATGCCCTAGACATGGCTACATCCGAGGTCATCATTTTGCCAATGCCATTCTTGCAATTTCATTATTGCTGGCTGCATAGACCAGACTAATGTACAAGTATTTACACATATCGGCCTTATTTTGGTTTTAGATGCTATTTTATTGAGATGCATGGAAACAACTGTGTGTGGCGTGAAGGACCGCTAGGTTAGGTAATTGTTACTAGTCGCACCGTGCATGTGCACATTACACAAATCATACGAGTTCACAGGCCATAGGCCGAGTAAATCGCTGTCATCATTTATGTACGATGCAATATTTGGCGATTTATTTTTGGCCATTAGATTCCCTGATTCATGACATTATGTGCCAATAAATCCTGAAAATCGGCTTTGCTAAGCGATGAGTCGTTTAGTTCAAAACACTGAATGATCATAGCATGGTGTGCAGAGTTTTATAGGTAAAGCAATTGTTAAGAATATGTTTAAATTTGTGGGAAAGGGCAAGAGCTCTTACCTTCTATGAGTGCAATGTTTGTACGGCGTCCTGGGCTGGCTAGAAAAATAACCTACGTCATCGAAAGATGCGTGTACGTGTACTGTAGACAATTTCCATGACGCTGCATTGCATGCGCAGAGTCGACGTCACGATTTGTGCGTATCAATTTTTCTCCGCTATTTTCAACAAATAATTCACTTTTTTCTCCTGGGAAAACATCGTCAATCTTATTTTATTAACCGGAACTTTGTCTTGACAGCGCAAATTATACCCAAATAAGCGTTTTTGGTTGATTTCTGGCACCCAAAATTGATTCTCGTCTTAGTCCTAATTACGCGTTTGGGAATGACCTGGTGATCCAAAATTGAAAAATACTGCCGCCTACGGCGGGTCCCGGGATCATTGCGTCAAGTACAATAACGCGGTAAAACTCCACTACTCCAATGACTAGATACTTAAACTCCAAAAAACTTAGATATTTAAACTCCAACGAGATCTCCGATCTGAAATCAGTGCTGAACAACTCCCCTATATATACCCCCACTGTCTATAAATAGACCATTACATCAGCATACATAATGAGTCTGGAATTTACTACAAATTTCTAGAATGTTCCATTACCTTCTATTGCCTCCTACAGTGTTCTATTACCTATTCAACCAGTTTCTAAAAAAAATCTAGAATATTCCACCCAGACACAGTACGGTTCTAGAACATTCTCAGTGACACGGAAGTGGTAAATAAGTCGTATGCGACAAAATGCTTGACTATATTAGTGAAGGTTTTTAATTCGTGAATAGTATTTCAAAAGATTATTTTAGTTTAGATGTAAATTTATAATGGTAGTTCTCATACCTCAGTTCTATATGCTAAATTTGCAGTGACTTTGTTCAGACCCAGTAATTGCTCGTAACATTAAAAGCGAAATATTTCAGTTGGTGTTTACTAGTATCCCATTTAACATTAGTGAGAATTTCAGTGCCCCAATTATCTCAACTGTATACTAGGAGTGGTTTTATGCAGGCCTTGGAGAGATGTATATATGCTTTACTGTTAGTTTCTTATCGTGTCGATTGTTTTAGTTTATAAAGGGCACAAACAGCTTGTATTGTCCAGTTGTTTCTTGTATCAGTAAAGTGACCATTTGAGTAAATCATTACACCAAAGTGACATTATGAATCAACACTTGTAATATTTGGTTGATGAGAATCTTTCTGTTGTTTTCATTGTTCTCCTTCTAAAGATAGCAATTTTAGTTTTTGTCATATTTACTTGTAGCTTCCATTTTTGACAGTAATTTTGAAGGTTGTTTAATGCATTATGCATACCTGAGTTTGTTTTAGAGATTGACCCAAGATCATCTGCATATAGGAGTGAATTTATTTAATTGTTATTTAACTGAACTTGAACTAGAATTATAGTTAGTTTTGAAGCCAACGTATAATTACTGTTTCGGGGGATTTATTGGGAACATAATTTCAAATTATCAATTCAAACCATGACCGTTTCACAATCCATAAAAAATCGCCGCAGGATACGATATATTTATGTGCCTGGAGAATTTAATGTGTCAAATATGTTGGGCTTTATATCTCACACGCGTATTAGTTGACACCCGAAACTACCAGAATTATTCAAATTAATATAGTTCTTAATAATAATTCAAGAAATATTGTGTAAAACCACCAGCATCGTAAGATATTTTGTGATACTAAGCAATGATGTCAAAGTTCAGTCTGATGCATGGACCAATCAGATTGCAGAGAATGTTATTATACAGTAAGCAAATAAAGAAACTTCTACACTGCTGTGTTACACTGAGTTGCCATGATGCTGTATGGGATAGATATATATCGTCATCTAACATTGGGTCCTGGATTGGATGATGATTTCAGTTTCAAAAACACTGGGAAAGTGTGCTATGGTCTTCAAGAAATAAGGCATTTGTGTGCAAGGGACTTTTCTATACATTCTATTCAAACGTTTTCGTGAATTTGTGTGGTAACACAAATTCTAGTATATTCACCACATATTAACAATATTTTCATTTATAAAATTGTCATGCCAACAGCAGCCAATCGTCGACGGCCTTACAGTTAGATGGCAATTTCGGTTTCAAATACCCCGGGAAAGTGTTCTATGTTCATTGTGTAATTATGTGTTTGTATTCAAGGGTATCTTTCCACACGAAACGATGAAATTGGTCGAATTTTGTTAACGTTTGGCTTAATAGTAACGAATCTATTTTGTGCTGTTTTGTAGGAATTTGAAAAACTCGTTTCACAACTATCTATTTATTTAGTTTTATGTCGCATTTAAGATGGATGCTCCCATATATAGTAAATATCGCATTTATTTTATTATCACTTGTGCTCCAGCTGACTGTACACTATGCGATGTTCAAAAAAATAAATAAATAAATAAGGACAGGTCATTTTGGGTAGGGTGGGAAAGTTAAATGTCGTTTTGTGCTGCCCTTTTTGCCCTGATTTCAATCACTGTTAGTAACAATATATTTGTATTCCGTTTTCTGCAAGGAGAGATATTGTTATTTCAGAAGCTATAAGAAAAATGTCTATCTTCTAATAAAATAAAATGGTTTGCAGAAGATCATAAATATTCTTACTACAAGTAGCTAGGAACACAAAAATACTTGACGAAAAATAGTCGTAAAATGACGGACAAACGAGTGCGAATATATGTATTTAACACTAAACTAAAAGGAATAGCGCATAAGGACTAATTACGTCTCTATTTAAGGTAGCGAGAAGGGAAATTTTCATTTCTTTTCTTGATTTTTCAAATATTGATAAAACGGTTACTTTAGACCTTAATACATCATTCCAGCTTTTCAAAAGATCCAAATCGCGAAATAAGCTCAAAGTAGTGTTTTAAAACGTACTATTGTCAGCATTAATGTCAGTCGAGACTTCGCCGGAGAAACATAGTCATAACTTAGCGCAAATTTCTTTTAAATCGTTTTATTTTTCAAGTCAATATTCTATTTTACTAATACCATTTTTTCTAACGCAATGGCGAGGAAAATAAAAAAACGTTGACAGACGAGGCAGCTGTTTGAACGGTTACACAATTTTCTGGAGTTTAAACGGTAATGAACGTAGTCATAACAAATTATACTGGCTAATGACGAAGAACGAACGTAACATCCATATAGCAGTGTCAAAAACAGTGAGCGTTTCAATTGAAAAACTGCAATCTTCATACTGATTTTGCACAACGAACTTGGTGATCGCTTTGTTATCTACTGTAAGTTCTACAGGTTATGTCATGATTTATTTCTATTTGCCTAAAGATGGGTCACCGATACGACTTATACTTGAGTTCTTGTAGATTTCCATAATCTGTCATCATTTAGGCTCATGCGAGGTTCTGGACGGAACTTGACTGAGTGATTTGGAACTAATTACGATATAACCGTTGCCATCCGGACTACTATTTCTGTAGTTTATTAATAAAGCGGGCGATTAATCAAAATATATCACGTGTCCAGTACTTAGTGTGATTGGCTGTATGATTGAAGGCTCCGCCTTATAGACTTTATACTATACTTTAATTGGTTAAGGTTTTGAAAGTGAATAAAGGAGTTTGAGTTGGTCTTGGCGAGAACACCATGAGAGACGCAGTCTTGGGTCAGCCTTGAGATAGTCTTTGGAACTTTTCCCAAGGACGCTGTTTCTTATAGAGTACTCGACTGGCTGACTAAAGACAAGAGTTAAAACGTATTTCGTTGTGTGTGTCTATTTTACTGTTCCCATTCTGTTCCTCAAGCAGACGTGTATAGAGAAAAGACGATAACGCCCCCATGACAGTTATTCCAAAGCCGTAACTGATAGATATTTACCCAGCATTTTGTATTTTTTTCAACAGTAATTTGAAGAAATTAAAGAAGGGACTGTTTTCCTTTGAATCCTACTGCGTCTAGCTATACCAGTATTATTCGTGTCGCACTTTGACAAAGCAATTTTTCGAACATCGGCCATTTTTTGACCATGAAAACCGTTTTATTAGATCTCTTATTAGAGAAACTTGAGGATTAGCTTGTTTGTAAACTGTCAGCGTGTACAGTGGAACAGTAATGTTTGTCAGAGGATTATCCCTCGTTGTCGTTTGCATAACAATGGATGCCACGTCTTCCGAACGCTACTGTAGTATGGACTCAAAATGCCAGCAGATTTCTTCATTTTTCACACTCGAGCTTGAAATTATTCATTATCTCACAAGCTTTATGAGTTCTATGATATCAGTAGTTAATATGTTTTGACATTCTTAGTGTATATTTATAATAATGCAGCAAATCTGCAGTGTTTTATTTTCTCAAACTGTTTTTCGCGTTTTTCGCGAGTTAAAGTTTTGACTGAGTATGAATCATTGGGCCGCCATCAAATTGAGTGCGTTCGGACTAGAACATTTAAACTCGCACTTATCGTTCAGATAATGACGGTGCGAAATATGTCTGGGTTTTTAAAGAAAATGCTTCGTCGCAGAATAATAGTCTGTGCCACGTATGAAATAATTAGGGGACAAAAAAAAAACAAATCTGCGTAGAAATCGGAATAATATGTCTTTTGATTATCGGAAACACATTTCAATGGATTTGATTACGGACAATGCCTTGCGCTAATTTTACCCGGAAATTCCGCATTGTACTCTCGCAATCGCGGACTTTGTCATTTTTACAAGGTTTGTCATA
The DNA here is from genome assembly GCF_978046115.1 of Saccoglossus kowalevskii. Classification (NCBI taxonomy): domain Eukaryota; kingdom Metazoa; phylum Hemichordata; class Enteropneusta; family Harrimaniidae; genus Saccoglossus; species Saccoglossus kowalevskii. The sequence continues at coordinate 39,069 of NW_028188687.1, forward strand.
TATGTGGTCACGTGGTATTTACGTAAACATTGACTCTCCAGTTTGTGCGAACTCGTCCCTCTATACTTAGGCTTTTGAATTATATACGCTAAATTACGGTTCTGAATGAGACAATAGACAGAGAATGCTTTAATGAAAAACGTCGCCAAACCTTTCTCGCTACCTTAATCTGATATATTCAATGACAGTTTCAGCCATATAATATACTATAATATTCGCGACAATTAAGAAGTTCTCCGAGTATAAATAGGGCAGCCATGAATTTCAGTACTGGTTCGGACGCGGTTTGATGGTTACACGTGGTCGTGCACTTTTTAGTTATTCTTTGCATCAGTTTCAGGAAACTCTCGTGGTTTTGCCTTCTATGTATGTGAGAGTCAACTGCCTTTGTACGCTGGCGTCTATCAAACGCACCTACGGAAAAGGTTGTGAATTGGTCACCCACTTACAGCCACTTGCAGCCACTTTGACTGGTGTATGCCGGCTCCAAGATACCTAAGTCTACGCTAAAATGCTCCGCTTTCTACAGCCTGCTTCGGTTCCAATGTGATCAATGAACTGTTAGTAATTTACGAATAGCAAATCTAAATTTCCTATTATTAATTTAAGTGATTAATTTTTGAAAGTATTATCATAATTGTTTGATGTCCTATTCTTTTTAACTTGTCAATAAATGGGGACTTTAAATTCTCGTATACACATAACTGTTGTTTGTCGATTGTTTCCATCACTCTGATTGGCTGGGGGATCACTTGCCTCTTCCCCACGTGACAATGTGTAATACCCGACACACATGTACAACGACACTACAGTCAGGCTTTTTCATTTTTATGATTTATTTCTAATTTAAGATCTAAATTTATTCTTTACATGAGACAAATTGTAAGTCTCGTTGGTTACTTATGGTGCCAGACAGTGATATCTGTGAAGGAGAAAACAGAATATTGAGTTACAATTATGTCATGAGAAGATATGAATATATATTTGATAGTTACTAAACTTGGAAAGTATGTGGAATTGTTTGAAATACTACATAATTTGTTTTCAGAAACAATTATTTTATGTTATATGATTCAAGTAAATGTGTATATTTCCGGAATGGTAAAAAAAGTGGTGAAGAATGTGAACATACAATTTCATAAAAACAAATTTCGATCTGCAATATAATTAGATTGCGTCATGTATTATTACATAGTTCTTACTTTTGTGTCTATATTATCGGCCAACAAACTAGGTTGACCAGCAATTAAATCATAATATGATAAAACATATATTTACCTAAATAGAAGCAAAAACCAAAACCAAACTTTACCATGGAACACAGCATATCCGTTCCCTTTTATCATAACAATCGTTCACACAACTTGGTTCATGTGACTGGTATTCATTGTCATTGCAGTGTTTTTTACGGCATTGGCCATTACAATAATTTTTACACGCTTTCTCATCTACATTAAACACAAAAAAATTAAAGATGTTAAAATAATTTTGTTTTCACGGTGTTACAGTGTAATAAGAAATGTAGCATATGAAAGTGTGACATCTTACCTGTCACACAACATCTATAATCAGGTGGACAAGATTCAACACACCCATCCACGGGTTGCGCATCTTGTTCACCACGTTTACAATGTTTACGACATGTTCCACCACAGTCTGCTTCGCAGTCATGTCCTGGGTCTTTGTCAGAAAATAAACATATATGTTTTGTAAAATCTAAATTCATATTCACAATGTAGAAGGAATTTAGAAAAGAATTATGTACTATTTTCTTGTTTTTTACTTCTCAATGTGAGACAAGGTAGATTTATGTTAATACTAAAAAAATTTAAAAGTAAAACTTTAAGTAAAGTGATTTTGGGAAGGAAATCAGAGAAATGTGATGTGTTATTTTTCAAATGAAAGTTGTATACTGCTCTAAACATGAATTTATTCAACAGAAATCCGAACACTATGTTTCATCATCTAATTATATACAAACGAAATCCAAAATGCATACTCTTTCGATGCATAAAAACTTACTTGGCACACAGCATATCCGACCATTCTTTTCATCACAATCTTCTATACAGCTCAGTTCTTGTGACACATATTCATCGTCATTGCAGTGATTTTTACGGCATTGTCCACCACACTCAATTTCACACTCATTAATGTCATCATCTTCACCAGTCAATAAAGCAGATTTTATTAAAATGAAAAATGTTTACATCAGCATAATGTGATCAAATACAAAATGTACTTCAGAATAGAAAACAAACATATACACATTCTCAATTTGTTTAGTACGAAATAATATTTTGTGACGCAACAGTTGTAGCCCGACCACAGTGATTGTAGACAAATAAAGAATGTTAATACCAAAAACAATGTAACTCAAGCACATACATACATGAATTGGGAGTAATACATCAGTTATCCCATGGAAACCGGATACCGGAACAAGTGAAGTGAACACGGGACCGACAGCTTTACATTCCCGCCGAACAAACGCGGAATGTACTCTTTCGTCCCCCCCCCCCGCCCCACAATTGTTCAACCTGGAATCGAACCCACAATCTGATGATGCGAATAAGATTACTGTTAAGGTAGAGATGCAGTTTACCTGACAGGTATTTTAATTAGTTAATTAGAGAACCAAGATGACCTTCCTGGTCCACAAAACTATATATTTTCGGAAAGCTTATTGTATGAATTTTAAAATTTTGTTAGTATTTGTTTCTATGAACACTGTAGTTTGAAATTAGCTTCTAAACCATGCTTCTGTTTCCTGTCAACATTGGTATATGGGTACATCTGTTTACTAAGAAGAAAGTGCCGTCTTGAAAATTGTCTATCAGTTCTCAATTTTGCAGGGCCGCAGCTCAAATTTCACTACTTCAAGTGTATGCATAAATTAACACCCAGGCTAGTTGTCTGTACGATTGTTGTAACACTATTCAACCAAAAACATTACCCCAACGGCGTTTTGAAGATAAACACATTGTCAATCATTTGAGAAAATTTCAAAACAAAAGGTCAAAGCGTCTAGGAGCTATTTTGTTTTAAAGTTCTGGCATGTGCACTCAAAAGAAGCTGAGATAATTGCTAATTTGCATAACATAACAATTCACTCAGTAAGAAGCTTGCTTATGCCCATAATTAAAATGGCTGTAGTAGTTCCAAATTTAAATATATTATCGTTTTGTTAAAAGTTAAATATAGTGGATAATATGGAGATCCCGTCATTTCTTTTTTCACCATGTTTCTTTTTTATTATTTATGTACAGCCTTGCTAAATCTTGCTAAGCATTCAAAAGAAAGAATGTTTGTTTGTTATCTATATTTTAAAAACGTTTTTTTGAGTATGTTCCACTATTCACAATTGTACCAAATTTTAACAGTCTATAGCCAAGACTGTTTGAATAATAAAAAGCCAAAAAAAACATTTCACTCCCAAGTGCCCACGAACCTGCATCTCTACCTTAGGCAACACATCTGTTGTTTTTCTAATCATTATGAATGTGTTCCTCCCACGCAGCTAATCCAATTATTTTTCATTACAATTGTTTAGGCAATTTTGATTTGTTGACGCGCCCTGTTCACCTCGTTTGCAATTGTTACGTTAGCAATGTTTCACCACGGTTTGTTTTGCAGTCATATCCTGGTTCTGTACATACTCACATAACACACATCTAACGACATTAATAAAGACGAAATCAAAAATGCATGTTCGTTGTGAAAACTAACCTGGCACACAGCATATCCGATCATTTTTATCTTTACAATCTTTCTCGCAGATTGAATCCTCTGACTCCTTTTCATTTCTATTGCAGTGCTTTGCACGACATTGTCCATTACAATCACGTTGACACTCGTTATCATCTAAATCATTCAAAAAAGAAAGCAGATCTTATTGAATCGAATTGTTATCACTAGTACAACGTAAGTGTTTAATGCGCAATGTACCTTATTTAGAAAAAAATAAATTCTGATTGTAAAACAGACTATATATTCATTCTCAGATTTTTAAATGTAAAATCATACCTGTCACACAACACCTGTATGTATCTGGGCAACTTGCAACACATTCTCCTTTGGGCTCCGCATCCTGTTCACCAAGTTTGCAATGTTTACGACATGTACCTCCACAGTCTACTTCGCAGTCATATTTTTGGACTTTGTCAGAAAAATTACATATACACAATTTTGTAAATTATAAATTCATACGCAGTTTAAGGAGGGTTAAAGAAAGGTTTTTATTTTTCTATGTCAAATCAAGAATATGTTAATACTGAAATTTAATCCAAAATCAGAATTTTATGTTTCATCAATTACCGATTAGTAACGATAAATGCGGTAAGTTTACCTTTCACACAGCATATCCGACCTTTCTTAGCATCACAATCGTCTATGCAGCTTGGATTAGTTGATAATACTTCATCCCTATTGCAGTGTTTTTTACGGCATTGGCCATCACACTCATTTGCACACTCATTACCTACACCATTTACATCTACATCAGTCAAAACACAATGTTGTTAAAAAGAAGAATGTTTACACCAGTATTATGTGATAGTCAAATACAAAATACACCTTGATAACATTAAGTTCTAAATATAAAACAAAAGTATAGACATTCTCCGACTGTTTAGTGTGAAATCGTACTTGTCACATAAGAGATATGTAATACAAAATTTATTTTTGTACATGTGATATGTCTTTAATGAATGAATGGATGGATGATGAATGAATGAATACAAACTACGGACACGTGAAAACGTACTTTTTACACAGCATTTTTTGTTATCCTCACAATCATTTTTGCATTCTGGATCAGTTGACTCAATTTCATCGTCATTGCAGTGTTTCTTACGGCATACACCATCACACTCAGTAGAACAATAATCTACATTAGTCAAAAACAGATCTTGTTACAATGAAAATGTTTGCACCAGTATTATGTGACCCTCAAACACAAATTTATTCTAAATATCAAACAAACGTATATACATTCTCAGATTTTCATTGTTAAATCGTACCCGTAATACAACACCTTGAAAACTATCAGCAAATAACTGTAGACAATTAGAAAAAGGTAATACTACAATTGTAATTCTACATGTGATAAATCCTAAAATGTATGATTGACAGTAATACGTCAGTTGTCCGCGGAAACCAGCTACCTTTTCCCAGAGAACAATTGGATCTGTGCACTAAAACATGAACAGAACACGGGACCGACAGATTTATTTTCACGAAAGAACGCCGTTCTCCCGAATACTAATGCACTGAGGCTGGTAAGTGGGTAGAATGTACGCTTATTTTCCAATGGTTAATATTGCAGCCGACCATTGGAGTGAAAACTACAATCTGATGCGAATACGATAACCAATAAGCCACACATCGGGTATAAGTGTACCCACGTGCAGCGTGTCCAACATTTTTATCATTACAATCATTTTCACTTTTTGGTTGAATCCAACGGGTCTTTAAAGCTTACTTTAATTGTTTAATTCCACACAATGATCGAAAAAAGTTTTTTAGAATCAGTAGCTATTGTATTAAGTTATGCCATACATCAAAAACTACAGTGAAAGTAGGTTTGCAATATATGCTGCTTTACGTTATCTTCACCGGACTACATTTTTAAAAAATTTGTATTATTATTTCGAAATTACAAATTATTCTGTGTCAACTCAAGTAACGAATTGTTATCACCGATTTTATATTTTGAACACATTGGATTTATTTTATTGATTAAAAGCTGCATAAAATTTACCCTGTCGAAAACTAATACATAAATACAATTTAGTTTCGTTTGGGAAGTGCGTCAAATAAACGACGGGCAGTATATATTATGTTGTACTGTAGAGATACACACGCTTTGGACGTAATAGTTGAAAATGTTATTAAGGGATATTTCGAAAGTAATTGAATCGAGTGGAGAATTGCAATAACCTGAACTTGAATGAATGTATGACAGACAGTAACTGAATACGGAAATGATAGAATATACTACACTCACCCGAAGTGCAATGTGTCAACTGCAATAAAAATAGTCATCATTATTGAAATTATACTATATTTGGGAATAAGACAGACAGACAAGATAGAAAGAAAAATAGATTATCTATAGAAACCCACAATAGCTGATACATACCTAGTTTTGTTTTGATGATGAGTTGACAACTACAGAGAATAAAATCATCAACATCCACTGACTCATGTGATAACCTGAACTAACATAAACTAGCTGACACATTCAAGCTTTTACTATCATGTTGTCTTTGTGGTGGAAATTATGATAACATTATGTTCATGTTTTGTAATAAAAAGGAGGAATATTTATAATATATAAGCGGTACTTACACAGACCAACGCTGCTAGCGTTAGCAGAAAATAACTGAAATGCATTTTGAATATATCTTCACTCAGAGCAAAATAAACACGCAGACAGTCGAGTATTTGCCGTGCTAATAGATTGCACAGGTTATATTTATATGTTACATCATCGGGTACATCAAAGGGCAGACTTGCGGTGAAACAAACAGTATTTACCATATGTTTATAAAATATTTGCCAGAAACCTTAATGCGATTATTCATCCGATGTACCAAATAACAGCGTGCTGAGTTTACAAATTTTGCATCACTCAGATATGCATGCACTGGATGCTCTGAAGCAAATCGACTCCAGCTCATGTAAATATGTGGTCACCATTCTCAAAACTATGCTGCGAAATGTTTTTCCACACTGCCATTATTATACAAAGTTTTACATGATGTGATGTTTTACCTTAACATGATGTGAAATTAATGTTTAACTATATATGGAGCACATACGTATAAAGATGATACGTTTATTTGATTTGCGTGTGATCTTAGACCAAATCATCTACTTAATGAGACAGTGGTAAAAAACACGCTCTGACAGGGACAGTATATGATGATTGAAATTAATATTCCAAGCTCACATTGATTATTTCCATTCATTATGTAAATTACTACTATCAGCAGAATATTCTAATGAGATTATGCAGCCTGTGTTATATGCACATGAATTATTTAAAGGTTTCCATACCATACGTTTGTAACCAGGACAGTATTTGACTACAACTATTAGATTCTGGTACGATTTGTATAATACAGTACATATAATAGTTTTAGCTACTTTATTAAAGATAATTTAATGTTCACCATAAAGTGGAAATTTTGGTATCAAGAATCATAATTGTATATCACTGGGACGTATTGTACGGTATAGGATTAGCCATGATATAACTGTATTTGGCGGTACATAGCCTAAGGTGTGTCTTGGTCGGTGAGTTTTTGATGTGTACAATCGGATTTTAAAAGTGATAACTAAATATGCATCTTACGTGTCCTGATTCGCAACGAGCGTTAACAATTTAATTATGTGAATACATCTTAATTAAATACTCCATCTCACTTAAAACTATTAATTCAAAATGAATCAATTGTTCTACGTGTGTCGTCAGCATGGTATTAGTAAATAAAATTACATTTTCAGCACATATATGTTATCATATGTTTATTTCCGAAGTGATTACCTAAATTCCCCATTATCGGTAAATATATTGATGCGATTATGCAGGTATATGTGATGAGTTTACAAATGACTTTGTATCTATAGCTAGCCATACTATACATTCATAATCAGATTATGGTTTAACTAAAAGTATTCAGCTCTGATGTAGTATTATATTTTATCTCAATTTATTTGTATTGACTATTTATTAAACATAATTTATTGTCCATCATAAAGTGGTAATTTTGGTCATCAAATCATTAGCATATATTGTGCCGCATGGGATTAGGCATAATATAACAGTGGAGAGCTTTTCACTATTTAGTGGTACATAGCCAAAGGTGTGTCTGGTCGGTGAGCTTTTGATGTGTACAATAGGATTTCAAAAACGGTATCTGGATATGCTTCATACGTGTCTAGTTTCACAATGAGTGTTATCAGTTTAATTACGATAATATGTGTTAAAAAGCAATTAACATTACAAACCTCACTTTACACAGAACTGTTCATTTCGAGGACAGTCAATTATTGACTTTGTGCAGTTGGAGTGGTTTCCAGTGAATAAAAGTGTAAATAACATACCAAACAGTAGATTTTAATACTAGAGACATTCTCAATTTCAAAAACACAAACCAAACGACTGGCATGACTTAACAACTACCAAATATGCTACTCCACATAATAAAATCGGTAAGAGAAATTTATATGGGCTGCTTGGTACATATGAACTGCTGTCAGGTGAGAGTGAGTTGAGCACCATATATCAGTCTGAGTAATAATCAAATGGTTTCTGTTGAAAACCAGTGGACTACATCGGACGGATTAATATTCCCATCACATTTAAATTGTCATATGTGTCTTCTTAAAATAGTTACCTAAATTTGTATTATCTGTAAACCTAAGCACGTTATATACGTTGTTAGATTCACATCAAGCAGTGTTTATTTGAATTAATTAATAGGTATCAACGTGTATACAATATACACATGATGTAGATATACAATAGTTTAAATTAACAATCCCAGCACATATATTTGTATTTCAAAAAACACAACAACAAACAATTATTTAAATTTCTATTATTGTTGAAGTATATGTGCTAAGTTTATGTATGTATTGTAAAGGTGGCGCGCCATAGATTATTTTTTAGGACAGCTTTGACTCAAGCTACTCACAACTTCTGTAATAAATTGCTCGTAATAAAGCAGAGGTGATGGCACGAAATTTTGCTCACCAACCTTAGTAGGGAGCATTTTCCCCTTAACAATTTTAAAATGTTGACCCTCAGAAACGCTAGTTCCTGCAATTTTAGGAGCAAATTCTGCTGACACAAAGGGTTTCAGTTTGATTTTGGAGGGGCGACACCCCGTCCCCCAACATTTTGATCGAGGGGCAACTGCCCCATATGCCAACACCACTGTAAATCCATGCACAGTGAGAAAATACTCCAAGCTGTGTCATGGTCAGTGGAAATATTATGTTACTACGGTGGCTTGTTAGGGCCATTGACGATTTTTCTAATTTTTGACATTTTCACTTGTATTTTCCTGCTTTTTCTCGAATTTCCAAAATTTTCTCCAGAATTGTTCTGCTTTTATTTTGAATTTTCGACATTTTCACCAGTATTTTCACCGCGGTGAGAATATTTAAACCGCGGTGAAAATATTTAAACCGCGGTGAGAATATTTAAACCGCGGTGAGAATATTTAAACCGCGGTGAAAATATTTACACCGCGGTAAAAATATTTACACCGCGGTGAGAATATTTAAACCGCGGTGAAAATATTTAAACCGCGGTAGAAATATTTAAACCGCGGTAGAAATATTTAAACCGCGGTAGAAATATTTACACCGCGGTAGAAATATTTACACCGCGGTGAAAATATTTTCACCGCGGTTTTCCCACAGCCTCTCTTTCATTTCGTCGCCATTGTTTCGTAATTATCAAACGTGGGAGATGCGTTCAGTTGAAGAGGTAAGTTTACTGCCTTTTGGGGGGATTGCCTTCCGCAAACTATTGTCATATATTTTTAATGTGGGAGACACGACACGATTCCGTACAACATACAATATAGGGGACGTTTCCAACCAATTGACTGAGACGGTGTACCCGTGCTTCCATGCTAGTACAACTAACTCACGATTAGACAGAACAAGCATTGATTTGTAGTATTTTGGCGTATTTCGAATTTCGTCAATGTTACTGTAGCGTTAGGTATGGTGACCCGGGTATGGCGATTCGTGCTTATTGTAATGGTAATCGCAGAGCAAACTCTTGACCAATCACTGATCGCCTACTATAAACGAACAACGGCTTGGCGCAATCAAAAACAGAAAATGTGTGTTTCATGTAAGAGGTGAGATTAGTGTCAAAATTAAATATTTTCTAATTATTTCTTCATGATTATTTTATTTAATTATTATTTTATAATTACATTATTATACCACTATCATTTCATTGTGTTTACATTATTATTACGTTATTGTGAAATTAATATATCATCATTATTTCATTGTGTTTACATTATTTTATCATTATTGTGAAATTATTATACCATTACTGTTTCATTAATCTTTCGTTATTTTATCATCAATGAATAAACAACCCCCTAAGCTAGCACCAAAATTATTATCACCTTCAGGCAGCCCGTTGGATGAGTTTAATATTCATTTATTTTCCTTTGATTATTTCATGTAGCTGTCAACAAACCCATGATATGAAATTCATACTGAAAAATAGGAAATATTTGCTAACCCGTAAAATGAAAGAAACATATAATGGAGGCCTAAAGGGTCTACCTTGTCATGTCCGCTGGCGGGAGAGAACGTGTTCATGTGAGCTCTGATAGCATCAGAGATGCCTGCAATTATTTAAGAAGCGTTAGTGATATTTTACAGTGATCAGTTGTAATTCAAGAAGCACCATATGCATCTCACAGGGATGTCTATCGTGACAGAGATAGGACGCAGTCTCAAGCTATGGGCTCTGCGCGCGCTGCTGTGGAACGCCCGTCGAAGGGTCAGTGAAAATAGCTAAATTCGAGAAAACAGTACGAACTCAACTTCGAAGTAACCCTGAACAACTAAGGGACAACATCAAAAGTTCAATGTAGGATGAAAAACTTAATTGATAAATATTTACCATGGCGTCAGACTACATTCACCATTAAATACAAATTGATAATCGGACAGTAGTATGGCATAGCAGTCGGTTGTCGGGTGGGTGTAAAAAAACTTTACCAAACCATTTTCTCGTCTTGGATGTTTTTTTTTTCATTATCTGTTATTTTTTGTCCATGATTGGATAGAAAAAAGCGAACTACTCCAAATACTCCAAGATTTGTTTTGACTTCATTTTTTATCCGACATCAATCTTTTGACGTGGTCCCTAAATCTATATGTTACACACGCATGGGTAATCCTGTTACATTGTTCAGGGGAGTCTCATAAACAAGTACCGTTTTATGTGAGTTTTAGGCCTTTGATTTCACCACGAGGGTCACCAAGCGATGAAAAACCAATATGTCCGCTCCTGAGAATAGATCTGGGCAGCACCATCAGAGACAACAGGTGCTCAGAACGTTTCTTGGACAAAAAAAAATTACCTAAAATAGGATCGACATAGTTAGTCAGTCACCGGCACATTCGCCTACCACTCATATAATAATAACTTTATGTCATTTTTTGTTATCCAAGAAACGTTCCGAGCGCTTGTGTCAGAGACGAAATGAGAATAACTTTTGGAAGACGTCGTTATGGGGGATGTTTCCCGGTCATCTTCAAGCACTAGAAGATGCGGTACGAGAAAACGTCGTGCAGTTCGTCATGGTTAGGGCGACAGCAACGTATCTCGTCCAACTAATAATAATAATAATAATAATAATAATAATAATAATAATAATAATAATAATAATAATAATAACTTTATTGCATCCTTAGAAGTACAAATGTTCTATTGGTTTACAGCAATAAATATATAAGTGATTAAAATAATATCAAAGTATGATAACATGGTCACATAATTTAATAATTTATTGACACAACACTATATATGGTTGATAGCCCTAGATCAGCATTCGTCGCCAGGTCGAGAAGGTAGACGATTACTGATCAAAGCGGGATTGGGGGAAAGAAAATTACGCATACCTATTGGACTTGATAGTGCTGAAGTTGTAAACTTTTTGGTTGAAGTATATCCAAAATTAAAATTTGCTGGTGGATTTGAAATATGCAAAGTGTCGCGAGGTTCGAGATCACTAACTGTAATTTCTTGTCAACATGAATTCTTAAAGTGTTGCTTGTAAATCAGTGTCCCTGGGACAAGGACAATAGGGGCCCGTTAGTTAAAGCGCGGTAGTCGTCGCGCTGCGCATGTGCCACATTTGTGTTGATAAACATTGATTTTCCCACAATCCAATGCGCTCTTCAAATGGCAATCATAAGTATGAGGTTTGACCTGGGCACGACTTGCACTGGTTACCGCCAGTGACTCCTTCGATGCCTTCCAATAACATGAAAATTACTTAATTAAAGCTTGGAAATGTCTCAGTTCGTACTCGTTGATCTGCGCAACAGTCAAAGTCGCCATTTTTGTTTATATGAGACCCATATATCTCGCACATGCGCAGCGCGACGACTACCGCGCTTTAATTTCACTGTAACTTTTAATCACGTTATACTCGGTCACTTTACACGTGGAGGTTTTACACAGGCAACTCTGTGAAGGTCAATAATATTTAATAATCATTTGTTTGTAGCATGTCCCTGAAATGGAGAAAACAGACTATTGATAATAGTCTTAAAGACAATGGTTGCCCTAATAAGAAGTGAAAAAATAATTACGTTATCATTATGCTGTTGGCTTTCAAACAGGAAACATGAATATACTGCTCGGAAAGTATGCATTTTCTCCTTAAAATCACAAGTATTATCAGTGGATATGCAAAATTATTGAAACTTGTGTGTTAGTTTCAGAAAATAATTTCTGCGAAAACATGACAATTTGAAGACTAGTTATCACGTATGCGCCAAGTTTGCCCCTGTTTTCTGAGACTATTTTCTACATAAATATTTCAGCAAATTAGCTAACTCATCGTCTCCCAATGGGAAAGTCGCCCACCTTATTTTTGACTCTGTGGATCAGTATCTTAGTTTTGTGTTTCACTCTATTTCGAAAAAATAACATAAAAATTTGGCACACTTTGACCGATAGTTTTCAATGTAATTTTTAGTTGTTTATGTGGTCTCCATGTTGTGCCGATTTTTTTACATGATTGTACTATTTTGGGAATTCTTAAGCATTAAAGCTTAAATAACATATATAATAACTTTCAATACTATACGAATCCACTGACAGCACTAGCATACTTTTCTGAGCAGAGTATGATGCTTTTTGTTTGAAAGCCGACTGCTTAATGATTACGTAATCGTGTTTTCACTCCTTATAAGGGCAACCATTGTCTTTAAGTCAGTACTAGTGGCACCAAGTGTGTTTGTTTTCCTGAATTAACTTAGTAAATTATCAGTTTGAGTTAAGAGTGTTTTTCATTATGTATGTTTTTCATTAACAATGAAACAATAATGGTATAATAATTACACAATAACGTAATAATAATGTAAACGCAATGAAATAATTAAACAATAATGGTATAATAATTACACAATAACGTAATAATAATGTAAACACAATGAAAACAATCAAACAATAATGGTATAATAATTACACAATAACGTAACAATAATGTAAACACAATGAAATAATGAAATAATAATGGTATAGTAATGAAACGATAACGTAATAATAATGTAAACACAATGAAATAATAATAGTATAATAATGAAACAATAACGTAATAGTAATGTAAACACAATGAAATAAAAATAATCATGAAGAAATAATTAGAAAATATTTAATTTTGGCACTAATCTCACCCCATATTCACGAAATGCTCAATACGTTATTATGGCGCAATTTTGATAAAATTTAATTTCAATCCAATGTGCCTAATAGAAAAAGGTGTTATTTTGTTGGGGTGGCTGGCTGGCCATGTCCATGTACGACTTCCAATCAGATTTGATGTAAAGCTAAATTTTAATGAATCCCCTATACTAAGAACTGTGTGTGGGAAATGTTAATTTGGAAATTTGCCTGTTTTACTATTTTTAGTATTTTCTTACAATACTTGTAACTCAAAATGTTGTAAATCATAAAATATGGTAGCGTACATAGGTAATCAACTGCATTTTTAGTTTGGCCACATCCGTGCATATTACCAATTAGGATATTAATTTAACAGTTTAATATTTTTTCCTGAGAATGTGTACAGCAGTACCCCCTTACTGCTGAGCACATTTTCTGTGTTTAGGGTGAATTTTACGGGTTTAGAAGAGATTTAAACTTGTAATAGCTTTGGGGTGAAACTTTTTTCATGTGCGTTTTTTTCGGTGGGGACTGCAGAAAACTCAAACACTAGGGGTTTATCCCGTGATAAATATTATTCTTATAATAGTTTTTGCTTTGTTACTTTTTCAAAAAGTAATATTAACTATTAGAAAAGCCAAATATATGTTAAAATATATCACAAATTCTGTTCAAACATAACAAAAATGAAATGAGTTTTACAGAATCAGGGATGCAGATAATTTAATGTTAAAGGTATTACCTGTACTATATTTCTTGACAATTTTGAATCACAATGCAAGTAAAAAATGCGATTTTTATTTGATAACAAACATATTTCTTTGTCTACAGGTATGCAGTTTCCTGCAAAGCATTGGGATATCCCAAGGCACTGTACTCTCTTTCCGACAAAATAAGGTAATTTGTTGTCATTATTGTGTTAAAAATGATATTGACTATATCACTGCTGCAACAGCTAGCTAATGCGTTACAGCAAGTAATATTTCTGGCATTGAATGTTATGCTTTAATTGAGTAAAGTTTAGAACATCATCCTAGGGAAGGTCAGTTTGATGTATTTTGGTATTGATATTGGTCCAGGTAATAGTGATCTCAAACAATGTTCAACGTACTGATGACTTCATCAACAAAGTTTGCTAGGATTTTTGCCATCATTGATGACGTTACTAATAACGTAATACTGGCGTCATCTAGTGTTATAATATCTTGTGAACTGTTTAAATGCAACCAAACTTTGTACGTTCTCAACCATTTGCTTATGTACTGTGTAATATTCAGTTCCAACTTAATTATCAAGCTCATTTGCTCTTTTGCTTATTTAGATTAATCTGATTTTTGGTTAATAAGTTGTGAACTATTGGTCCAAGTGTTAGTAAACGTGGTAGAAGCATTCTTATGAGGCATGCACTTAATTATCCCACTCATTTGCTTATTTAGGTTTCTTTAATTTATGTTTATATCTTATTAACTTGATAGTTTTTTATAGGGTATGCACAATGTATTATTGAATTTCAAATTTTGATTAACGAGCTTTTTCTATATTTAATTAATTTGATTTTTTGTTATTACTTTGTGAATTATTCAAAAGAATGCAACCAGACTTTGTATAGACACTTCCCCCTTTGTTTATAAGATATGTACTATGTGACATTGAGTTTCAACGTAATGGGCTCATCTGCATATTCATTTAATTTTGATTTTATGTTAATTTCTTGTGAACTATTAGTCCAGATGTTACCAAACATGGTATCAAATTTTGTGACATTTCTTTATATGATATGACATTTTATGTAACATGATATATACTTTTGAGTTTCAACTCAATCAAGGGGCATCATTTGCCTAGTTAATTTATTTTTAATTTTTGTTAACATCATGTTCAATGTTGACCCAAATGTGCTTTAAGTTGCTAGAAAAATACCAGCTGTTAACATATGAGCGATATATATATATATATATATATCAGTAATTTTAATGAAAAAAAAGTACATTTATCTTAGTAATAGTGACACCTGTTGTTTAGTGTGATGAACCCCCACGGTTGGGTACAGGAGCATAAAAGTTTTTAATTAAAATTGTTTTCCATAAGAAAAATGAAACCATCATACATGGCCTTATAAACAACCTTTTAGTTCATAGTGGGGTGGGTGGAGTAAAGCTGTGATTATTTTTATTACTTTCTGACCATCTAGTTTGCCATTTACCATGTCCATATAAACTAAAGCTCCAGCCAATATCAGATTTGACTACTTGTTTCAAGCTATGGCACTTGGAAATGAGTGTTGTGACATGTGGCAAATGTCCAACTGTCTTGGTTAATAAGATTGGCTATATTTCAACTAGAAACAGGTAAACCAGTATACCTGTATGTACGAAGCCAGTGAATGTTATTCAAGCCAAAGAAACTGCACCTATTTATATAAATACACATGGACAGAGAATATTTTCTTGGAGCACTAAATGTGACAATTGCCCTACTGTCTGTGATAAATATACCACACCAGCTACATAGTGCCCGACGAGGAGTTGGGTAGGTAGTGAAGAAAAACATTGACTGAAGCCTGGCAGAGGACTGAATTGTTGTCAACAGCAACAAACATACTGGGAAAGTCAAAGACAGTGAAAAAACAAACAAAAAAAAAACACACAGGCATATAAATACTAACTTTCTAGGATCTTTATTGACTCCAAGTAATCCAGAGTAGAACGAGATGAATCAACGCTATACTCCGCCATCTTTATTTTAATATTAGATGCAACCATTATTCTGTAGGGGACAACGGGTCATAACTTGAGGGGAGTTAACACCCATGATTTTTAAAATGCCTTGATCAATAAGAGTCTAAGTTACAGGGAACATTATTTTCATTTTTCAGTGGACCAATAAATGCATTTGACAGGAAAATAGAAAAACTCTACCACAACAGCAATTAGAACAGCTTGCTGCATTATAAGTATCACTTCCCTGTCAAATTAGTGGTTCATGCTTATTTGAATCTGAACATAACAGGCCAATTCTATCACACCTTGCTAGGCTTGAACTTCCATCCAATCAGAGCATTCCAAATGAACATGATTCTCCACAAAACTAGAGGGCGCTCTGACCAAAAAATTGCCATGATCTAAATAAAAAGAACTGAATGTCCACAGTTATGTCTGTAGGTGTACCTTACCTGCATGCAAAATAAAGTCCAAGATTGGTCGGTTATGTAGTACTTATCCAGAGTGAATTCATAACCATTTTAACACGTAGCCAGGGTAGTGAAATTAAACGGTACCCACCGAAAAATACACAGGGTCAGAACCCTGACCAACACATTGAAATAAAGTCCAAGATTGGTCGGTTATGTACGTACTTATCCAGAGTGAATTCATAACCATTTTAACACGTAGCCAGGGTGGTGAAATTAAACGGTACCCACCGAAAAATACACAGGGTCAGAACCCTGACCAACACATTGAAATAAAGTCCAAGATTGGTCGGTTATGTACGTACTTATCCAGAGTGAATTCATAACCATTTTAACACGTAGCCAGGATAATGAACCAATGCATTGCCTGATATTAAATGTTAACTAACGTTTTAGTACATAAGTATAAGCATTCAGTAATTTTAATGAAAAAAAAGTACATTTATCTTAGTAATAGTGACACCTGTTGTTTAGTGTGATGAACCCCCACGGTTGGGTACAGGAGCATAAAAGTTTTTAATTAAAATTGTTTTCCATAAGAAAAATGAAACCATCATACATGGCCTTATAAACAGCCTTTTAGTTCATAGTGGGGTGGGTGGAGTAAAGCTGTGATTATTTTTATTACTTTCTGACCATCTAGTTTGCCATTTACCATGTCCATATAAACTAAAGCTCCAGCCAATATCAGATTTGACTACTTGTTTCAAGCTATGGCACTTGGAAATGAGTGTTGTGACATGTGGCAAATGTCCAACTGTCTTGGTTAATAAGATTGGCTATATTTCAACTAGAAACAGGTAAACCAGTATACCTGTATGTACGAAGCCAGTGAATGTTATTCAAGCCAAAGAAACTGCACCTATTTATATAAATACACATGGACAGAGAATATTTTCTTGGAGCACTAAATGTGACAATTGCCCTACTGTCTGTGATAAATATACCACACCAGCTACATAGTGCCCGACGAGGAGTTGGGTAGGTAGTGAAGAAAAACATTGACTGAAGCCTGGCAGAGGACTGAATTGTTGTCAACAGCAACAAACATACTGGGAAAGTCAAAGACAGTGAAAAAACAAACAAACAAAAAACACACAGGCATATAAATACTAACTTTCTAGGATCTTTATTGACTCCAAGTAATCCAGAGTAGAACGAGATGAATCAACGCTATACTCCGCCATCTTTATTTTAATATTAGATGCAACCATTATTCTGTAGGGGACAACGGGTCATAACTTGAGGGGAGTTAACACCCATGATTTTTAAAATGCCTTGATCAATAAGAGTCTAAGTTACAGGGAACATTATTTTCATTTTTCAGTGGACCAATAAATGCATTTGACAGGAAAATAGAAAAACTCTACCACAACAGCAATTAGAACAGCTTGCTGCATTATAAGTATCACTTCCCTGTCAAATTAGTGGTTCATGCTTATTTGAATCTGAACATAACAGGCCAATTCTATCACACCTTGCTAGGCTTGAACTTCCATCCAATCAGAGCATTCCAAATGAACATGATTCTCCACAAAACTAGAGGGCGCTCTGACCAAAAAATTGCCATGATCTAAATAAAAAGAACTGAATGTCCACAGTTATGTCTGTAGGTGTACCTTACCTGCATGCAAAATAAAGTCCAAGATTGGTCGGTTATGTAGTACTTATCCAGAGTGAATTCATAACCATTTTAACACGTAGCCAGGGTAGTGAAATTAAACGGTACCCACCGAAAAATACACAGGGTCAGAACCCTGACCAACACATTGAAATAAAGTCCAAGATTGGTCGGTTATGTACGTACTTATCCAGAGTGAATTCATAACCATTTTAACACGTAGCCAGGGTGGTGAAATTAAACGGTACCCACCGAAAAATACACAGGGTCAGAACCCTGACCAACACATTGAAATAAAGTCCAAGATTGGTCGGTTATGTACGTACTTATCCAAAATGAATTCATACCCATTTTAACACGTAGCCAGGGTGGTGAAATTAAACGGTACCCACCGAAAAATACACAGGGTCAGAACCCTGACCAACACATTGAAATAAAGTCCAAGATTGGTCGGTTATGTACGTACTTATCCAAAATGAATTCATACCCATTTTAACACGTAGCCAGGGTGGTGAAATTAAACGGTACCCACCGAAAAATACACAGGGTCAGAACCCTGACCAAGACATTGAAATAAAGTCCAAGATTGGTCGGTTATGTACGTACTTATCCAGAGTGAATTCATAACCATTTTAACACGTAGCCAGGATAATGAACCAATGCATTGCCTGATATTAAATGTTAACTAACGTTTTAGTACATAAGTATAAGCATTCAGTAATTTTAATGAAAAAAAAGTACATTTATCTTAGTAATAGTGACACCTGTTGTTTAGTGTGATGAACCCCCACGGTTGGGTACAGGAGCATAAAAGTTTTTAATTAAAATTGTTTTCCATAAGAAAAATGAAACCATCATACATGGCCTTATAAACAGCCTTTTAGTTCATAGTGGGGTGGGTGGAGTAAAGCTGTGATTATTTTTATTACTTTCTGACCATCTAGTTTGCCATTTACCATGTCCATATAAACTAAAGCTCCAGCCAATATCAGATTTGACTACTTGTTTCAAGCTATGGCACTTGGAAATGAGTGTTGTGACATGTGGCAAATGTCCAACTGTCTTGGTTAATAAGATTGGCTATATTTCAACTAGAAACAGGTAAACCAGTATACCTGTATGTACGAAGCCAGTAAATGTTATTCAAGCCAAAGAAACTGCACCTATTTATATAAATACACATGGACAGAGAATATTTTCTTGGAGCACTAAATGTGACAATTGCCCTACTGTCTGTGATAAATATACCACACCAGCTACATAGTGCCCGACGAGGAGTTGGGTAGGTAGTGAAGAAAAACATTGACTGAAGCCTGGCAGAGGACTGAATTGTTGTCAACAGCAACAAACATACTGGGAAAGTCAAAGACAGTGAAAAAACAAACAAAAAAAAAACACACAGGCATATAAATACTAACTTTCTAGGATCTTTATTGACTCCAAGTAATCCAGAGTAGAACGAGATGAATCAACGCTATACTCCGCCATCTTTATTTTAATATTAGATGCAACCATTATTCTGTAGGGGACAACGGGTCATAACTTGAGGGGAGTTAACACCCATGATTTTTAAAATGCCTTGATCAATAAGAGTCTAAGTTACAGGGAACATTATTTTCATTTTTCAGTGGACCAATAAATGCATTTGACAGGAAAATAGAAAAACTCTACCACAACAGCAATTAGAACAGCTTGCTGCATTATAAGTATCACTTCCCTGTCAAATTAGTGGTTCATGCTTATTTGAATCTGAACATAACAGGCCAATTCTATCACACCTTGCTAGGCTTGAACTTCCATCCAATCAGAGCATTCCAAATGAACATGATTCTCCACAAAACTAGAGGGCGCTCTGACCAAAAAATTGCCATGATCTAAATAAAAAGAACTGAATGTCCACAGTTATGTCTGTAGGTGTACCTTACCTGCATGCAAAATAAAGTCCAAGATTGGTCGGTTATGTAGTACTTATCCAGAGTGAATTCATAACCATTTTAACACGTAGCCAGGGTAGTGAAATTAAACGGTACCCACCGAAAAATACACAGGGTCAGAACCCTGACCAACACATTGAAATAAAGTCCAAGATTGGTCGGTTATGTACGTACTTATCCAGAGTGAATTCATAACCATTTTAACACGTAGCCAGGGTGGTGAAATTAAACGGTACCCACCGAAAAATACACAGGGTCAGAACCCTGACCAACACATTGAAATAAAGTCCAAGATTGGTCGGTTATGTACGTACTTATCCAGAGTGAATTCATAACCATTTTAACACGTAGCCAGGGTGGTGAAATTAAACGGTACCCACCGAAAAATACACAGGGTCAGAACCCTGACCAACACATTGAAATAAAGTCCAAGATTGGTCGGTTATGTACGTACTTATCCAAAATGAATTCATACCCATTTTAACACGTAGCCAGGGTGGTGAAATTAAACGGTACCCACCGAAAAATACACAGGGTCAGAACCCTGACCAACACATTGAAATAAAGTCCAAGATTGGTCGGTTATGTACGTACTTATCCAAAATGAATTCATACCCATTTTAACACGTAGCCAGGGTGGTGAAATTAAACGGTACCCACCGAAAAATACACAGGGTCAGAACCCTGACCAAGACATTGAAATAAAGTCCAAGATTGGTCGGTTATGTACGTACTTATCCAGAGTGAATTCATAACCATTTTAACACGTAGCCAGGATAATGAACCAATGCATTGCCTGATATTAAATGTTAACTAACGTTTTAGTACATAAGTATAAGCATTCAGTAATTTTAATGAAAAAAAAGTACATTTATCTTAGTAATAGTGACACCTGTTGTTTAGTGTGATGAACCCCCACGGTTGGGTACAGGAGCATAAAAGTTTTTAATTAAAATTGTTTTCCATAAGAAAAATGAAACCATCATACATGGCCTTATAAACAGCCTTTTAGTTCATAGTGGGGTGGGTGGAGTAAAGCTGTGATTATTTTTATTACTTTCTGACCATCTAGTTTGCCATTTACCATGTCCATATAAACTAAAGCTCCAGCCAATATCAGATTTGACTACTTGTTTCAAGCTATGGCACTTGGAAATGAGTGTTGTGACATGTGGCAAATGTCCAACTGTCTTGGTTAATAAGATTGGCTATATTTCAACTAGAAACAGGTAAACCAGTATACCTGTATGTACGAAGCCAGTGAATGTTATTCAAGCCAAAGAAACTGCACCTATTTATATAAATACACATGGACAGAGAATATTTTCTTGGAGCACTAAATGTGACAATTGCCCTACTGTCTGTGATAAATATACCACACCAGCTACATAGTGCCCGACGAGGAGTTGGGTAGGTAGTGAAGAAAAACATTGACTGAAGCCTGGCAGAGGACTGAATTGTTGTCAACAGCAACAAACATACTGGGAAAGTCAAAGACAGTGAAAAAACAAACAAAAAAAAAACACACAGGCATATAAATACTAACTTTCTAGGATCTTTATTGACTCCAAGTAATCCAGAGTAGAACGAGATGAATCAACGCTATACTCCGCCATCTTTATTTTAATATTAGATGCAACCATTATTCTGTAGGGGACAACGGGTCATAACTTGAGGGGAGTTAACACCCATGATTTTTAAAATGCCTTGATCAATAAGAGTCTAAGTTACAGGGAACATTATTTTCATTTTTCAGTGGACCAATAAATGCATTTGACAGGAAAATAGAAAAACTCTACCACAACAGCAATTAGAACAGCTTGCTGCATTATAAGTATCACTTCCCTGTCAAATTAGTGGTTCATGCTTATTTGAATCTGAACATAACAGGCCAATTCTATCACACCTTGCTAGGCTTGAACTTCCATCCAATCAGAGCATTCCAAATGAACATGATTCTCCACAAAACTAGAGGGCGCTCTGACCAAAAAATTGCCATGATCTAAATAAAAAGAACTGAATGTCCACAGTTATGTCTGTAGGTGTACCTTACCTGCATGCAAAATAAAGTCCAAGATTGGTCGGTTATGTAGTACTTATCCAGAGTGAATTCATAACCATTTTAACACGTAGCCAGGGTAGTGAAATTAAACGGTACCCACCGAAAAATACACAGGGTCAGAACCCTGACCAACACATTGAAATAAAGTCCAAGATTGGTCGGTTATGTACGTACTTATCCAGAGTGAATTCATAACCATTTTAACACGTAGCCAGGGTGGTGAAATTAAACGGTACCCACCGAAAAATACACAGGGTCAGAACCCTGACCAACACATTGAAATAAAGTCCAAGATTGGTCGGTTATGTACGTACTTATCCAGAGTGAATTCATAACCATTTTAACACGTAGCCAGGGTGGTGAAATTAAACGGTACCCACCGAAAAATACACAGGGTCAGAACCCTGACCAACACATTGAAATAAAGTCCAAGATTGGTCGGTTATGTACGTACTTATCCAAAATGAATTCATACCCATTTTAACACGTAGCCAGGGTGGTGAAATTAAACGGTACCCACCGAAAAATACACAGGGTCAGAACCCTGACCAACACATTGAAATAAAGTCCAAGATTGGTCGGTTATGTACGTACTTATCCAAAATGAATTCATACCCATTTTAACACGTAGCCAGGGTGGTGAAATTAAACGGTACCCACCGAAAAATACACAGGGTCAGAACCCTGACCAAGACATTGAAATAAAGTCCAAGATTGGTCGGTTATGTACGTACTTATCCAGAGTGAATTCATAACCATTTTAACACGTAGCCAGGATAATGAACCAATGCATTGCCTGATATTAAATGTTAACTAACGTTTTAGTACATAAGTATAAGCATTCAGTAATTTTAATGAAAAAAAAGTACATTTATCTTAGTAATAGTGACACCTGTTGTTTAGTGTGATGAACCCCCACGGTTGGGTACAGGAGCATAAAAGTTTTTAATTAAAATTGTTTTCCATAAGAAAAATGAAACCATCATACATGGCCTTATAAACAGCCTTTTAGTTCATAGTGGGGTGGGTGGAGTAAAGCTGTGATTATTTTTATTACTTTCTGACCATCTAGTTTGCCATTTACCATGTCCATATAAACTAAAGCTCCAGCCAATATCAGATTTGACTACTTGTTTCAAGCTATGGCACTTGGAAATGAGTGTTGTGACATGTGGCAAATGTCCAACTGTCTTGGTTAATAAGATTGGCTATATTTCAACTAGAAACAGGTAAACCAGTATACCTGTATGTACGAAGCCAGTGAATGTTATTCAAGCCAAAGAAACTGCACCTATTTATATAAATACACATGGACAGAGAATATTTTCTTGGAGCACTAAATGTGACAATTGCCCTACTGTCTGTGATAAATATACCACACCAGCTACATAGTGCCCGACGAGGAGTTGGGTAGGTAGTGAAGAAAAACATTGACTGAAGCCTGGCAGAGGACTGAATTGTTGTCAACAGCAACAAACATACTGGGAAAGTCAAAGACAGTGAAAAAACAAACAAAAAAAAAACACACAGGCATATAAATACTAACTTTCTAGGATCTTTATTGACTCCAAGTAATCCAGAGTAGAACGAGATGAATCAACGCTATACTCCGCCATCTTTATTTTAATATTAGATGCAACCATTATTCTGTAGGGGACAACGGGTCATAACTTGAGGGGAGTTAACACCCATGATTTTTAAAATGCCTTGATCAATAAGAGTCTAAGTTACAGGGAACATTATTTTCATTTTTCAGTGGACCAATAAATGCATTTGACAGGAAAATAGAAAAACTCTACCACAACAGCAATTAGAACAGCTTGCTGCATTATAAGTATCACTTCCCTGTCAAATTAGTGGTTCATGCTTATTTGAATCTGAACATAACAGGCCAATTCTATCACACCTTGCTAGGCTTGAACTTCCATCCAATCAGAGCATTCCAAATGAACATGATTCTCCACAAAACTAGAGGGCGCTCTGACCAAAAAATTGCCATGATCTAAATAAAAAGAACTGAATGTCCACAGTTATGTCTGTAGGTGTACCTTACCTGCATGCAAAATAAAGTCCAAGATTGGTCGGTTATGTAGTACTTATCCAGAGTGAATTCATAACCATTTTAACACGTAGCCAGGGTAGTGAAATTAAACGGTACCCACCGAAAAATACACAGGGTCAGAACCCTGACCAACACATTGAAATAAAGTCCAAGATTGGTCGGTTATGTACGTACTTATCCAGAGTGAATTCATAACCATTTTAACACGTAGCCAGGGTGGTGAAATTAAACGGTACCCACCGAAAAATACACAGGGTCAGAACCCTGACCAACACATTGAAATAAAGTCCAAGATTGGTCGGTTATGTACGTACTTATCCAGAGTGAATTCATAACCATTTTAACACGTAGCCAGGGTGGTGAAATTAAACGGTACCCACCGAAAAATACACAGGGTCAGAACCCTGACCAACACATTGAAATAAAGTCCAAGATTGGTCGGTTATGTACGTACTTATCCAAAATGAATTCATACCCATTTTAACACGTAGCCAGGGTGGTGAAATTAAACGGTACCCACCGAAAAATACACAGGGTCAGAACCCTGACCAACACATTGAAATAAAGTCCAAGATTGGTCGGTTATGTACGTACTTATCCAAAATGAATTCATACCCATTTTAACACGTAGCCAGGGTGGTGAAATTAAACGGTACCCACCGAAAAATACACAGGGTCAGAACCCTGACCAAGACATTGAAATAAAGTCCAAGATTGGTCGGTTATGTACGTACTTATCCAGAGTGAATTCATAACCATTTTAACACGTAGCCAGGATAATGAACCAATGCATTGCCTGATATTAAATGTTAACTAACGTTTTAGTACATAAGTATAAGCATTCAGTAATTTTAATGAAAAAAAAGTACATTTATCTTAGTAATAGTGACACCTGTTGTTTAGTGTGATGAACCCCCACGGTTGGGTACAGGAGCATAAAAGTTTTTAATTAAAATTGTTTTCCATAAGAAAAATGAAACCATCATACATGGCCTTATAAACAGCCTTTTAGTTCATAGTGGGGTGGGTGGAGTAAAGCTGTGATTATTTTTATTACTTTCTGACCATCTAGTTTGCCATTTACCATGTCCATATAAACTAAAGCTCCAGCCAATATCAGATTTGACTACTTGTTTCAAGCTATGGCACTTGGAAATGAGTGTTGTGACATGTGGCAAATGTCCAACTGTCTTGGTTAATAAGATTGGCTATATTTCAACTAGAAACAGGTAAACCAGTATACCTGTATGTACGAAGCCAGTGAATGTTATTCAAGCCAAAGAAACTGCACCTATTTATATAAATACACATGGACAGAGAATATTTTCTTGGAGCACTAAATGTGACAATTGCCCTACTGTCTGTGATAAATATACCACACCAGCTACATAGTGCCCGACGAGGAGTTGGGTAGGTAGTGAAGAAAAACATTGACTGAAGCCTGGCAGAGGACTGAATTGTTGTCAACAGCAACAAACATACTGGGAAAGTCAAAGACAGTGAAAAAACAAACAAAAAAAAAACACACAGGCATATAAATACTAACTTTCTAGGATCTTTATTGACTCCAAGTAATCCAGAGTAGAACGAGATGAATCAACGCTATACTCCGCCATCTTTATTTTAATATTAGATGCAACCATTATTCTGTAGGGGACAACGGGTCATAACTTGAGGGGAGTTAACACCCATGATTTTTAAAATGCCTTGATCAATAAGAGTCTAAGTTACAGGGAACATTATTTTCATTTTTCAGTGGACCAATAAATGCATTTGACAGGAAAATAGAAAAACTCTACCACAACAGCAATTAGAACAGCTTGCTGCATTATAAGTATCACTTCCCTGTCAAATTAGTGGTTCATGCTTATTTGAATCTGAACATAACAGGCCAATTCTATCACACCTTGCTAGGCTTGAACTTCCATCCAATCAGAGCATTCCAAATGAACATGATTCTCCACAAAACTAGAGGGCGCTCTGACCAAAAAATTGCCATGATCTAAATAAAAAGAACTGAATGTCCACAGTTATGTCTGTAGGTGTACCTTACCTGCATGCAAAATAAAGTCCAAGATTGGTCGGTTATGTAGTACTTATCCAGAGTGAATTCATAACCATTTTAACACGTAGCCAGGGTAGTGAAATTAAACGGTACCCACCGAAAAATACACAGGGTCAGAACCCTGACCAACACATTGAAATAAAGTCCAAGATTGGTCGGTTATGTACGTACTTATCCAGAGTGAATTCATAACCATTTTAACACGTAGCCAGGGTGGTGAAATTAAACGGTACCCACCGAAAAATACACAGGGTCAGAACCCTGACCAACACATTGAAATAAAGTCCAAGATTGGTCGGTTATGTACGTACTTATCCAGAGTGAATTCATAACCATTTTAACACGTAGCCAGGGTGGTGAAATTAAACGGTACCCACCGAAAAATACACAGGGTCAGAACCCTGACCAACACATTGAAATAAAGTCCAAGATTGGTCGGTTATGTACGTACTTATCCAAAATGAATTCATACCCATTTTAACACGTAGCCAGGGTGGTGAAATTAAACGGTACCCACCGAAAAATACACAGGGTCAGAACCCTGACCAACACATTGAAATAAAGTCCAAGATTGGTCGGTTATGTACGTACTTATCCAAAATGAATTCATACCCATTTTAACACGTAGCCAGGGTGGTGAAATTAAACGGTACCCACCGAAAAATACACAGGGTCAGAACCCTGACCAAGACATTGAAATAAAGTCCAAGATTGGTCGGTTATGTACGTACTTATCCAGAGTGAATTCATAACCATTTTAACACGTAGCCAGGATAATGAACCAATGCATTGCCTGATATTAAATGTTAACTAACGTTTTAGTACATAAGTATAAGCATTCAGTAATTTTAATGAAAAAAAAGTACATTTATCTTAGTAATAGTGACACCTGTTGTTTAGTGTGATGAACCCCCACGGTTGGGTACAGGAGCATAAAAGTTTTTAATTAAAATTGTTTTCCATAAGAAAAATGAAACCATCATACATGGCCTTATAAACAGCCTTTTAGTTCATAGTGGGGTGGGTGGAGTAAAGCTGTGATTATTTTTATTACTTTCTGACCATCTAGTTTGCCATTTACCATGTCCATATAAACTAAAGCTCCAGCCAATATCAGATTTGACTACTTGTTTCAAGCTATGGCACTTGGAAATGAGTGTTGTGACATGTGGCAAATGTCCAACTGTCTTGGTTAATAAGATTGGCTATATTTCAACTAGAAACAGGTAAACCAGTATACCTGTATGTACGAAGCCAGTGAATGTTATTCAAGCCAAAGAAACTGCACCTATTTATATAAATACACATGGACAGAGAATATTTTCTTGGAGCACTAAATGTGACAATTGCCCTACTGTCTGTGATAAATATACCACACCAGCTACATAGTGCCCGACGAGGAGTTGGGTAGGTAGTGAAGAAAAACATTGACTGAAGCCTGGCAGAGGACTGAATTGTTGTCAACAGCAACAAACATACTGGGAAAGTCAAAGACAGTGAAAAAACAAACAAAAAAAAAACACACAGGCATATAAATACTAACTTTCTAGGATCTTTATTGACTCCAAGTAATCCAGAGTAGAACGAGATGAATCAACGCTATACTCCGCCATCTTTATTTTAATATTAGATGCAACCATTATTCTGTAGGGGACAACGGGTCATAACTTGAGGGGAGTTAACACCCATGATTTTTAAAATGCCTTGATCAATAAGAGTCTAAGTTACAGGGAACATTATTTTCATTTTTCAGTGGACCAATAAATGCATTTGACAGGAAAATAGAAAAACTCTACCACAACAGCAATTAGAACAGCTTGCTGCATTATAAGTATCACTTCCCTGTCAAATTAGTGGTTCATGCTTATTTGAATCTGAACATAACAGGCCAATTCTATCACACCTTGCTAGGCTTGAACTTCCATCCAATCAGAGCATTCCAAATGAACATGATTCTCCACAAAACTAGAGGGCGCTCTGACCAAAAAATTGCCATGATCTAAATAAAAAGAACTGAATGTCCACAGTTATGTCTGTAGGTGTACCTTACCTGCATGCAAAATAAAGTCCAAGATTGGTCGGTTATGTAGTACTTATCCAGAGTGAATTCATAACCATTTTAACACGTAGCCAGGGTAGTGAAATTAAACGGTACCCACCGAAAAATACACAGGGTCAGAACCCTGACCAACACATTGAAATAAAGTCCAAGATTGGTCGGTTATGTACGTACTTATCCAGAGTGAATTCATAACCATTTTAACACGTAGCCAGGGTGGTGAAATTAAACGGTACCCACCGAAAAATACACAGGGTCAGAACCCTGACCAACACATTGAAATAAAGTCCAAGATTGGTCGGTTATGTACGTACTTATCCAGAGTGAATTCATAACCATTTTAACACGTAGCCAGGGTGGTGAAATTAAACGGTACCCACCGAAAAATACACAGGGTCAGAACCCTGACCAACACATTGAAATAAAGTCCAAGATTGGTCGGTTATGTACGTACTTATCCAAAATGAATTCATACCCATTTTAACACGTAGCCAGGGTGGTGAAATTAAACGGTACCCACCGAAAAATACACAGGGTCAGAACCCTGACCAACACATTGAAATAAAGTCCAAGATTGGTCGGTTATGTACGTACTTATCCAAAATGAATTCATACCCATTTTAACACGTAGCCAGGGTGGTGAAATTAAACGGTACCCACCGAAAAATACACAGGGTCAGAACCCTGACCAAGACATTGAAATAAAGTCCAAGATTGGTCGGTTATGTACGTACTTATCCAGAGTGAATTCATAACCATTTTAACACGTAGCCAGGATAATGAACCAATGCATTGCCTGATATTAAATGTTAACTAACGTTTTAGTACATAAGTATAAGCATTCAGTAATTTTAATGAAAAAAAAGTACATTTATCTTAGTAATAGTGACACCTGTTGTTTAGTGTGATGAACCCCCACGGTTGGGTACAGGAGCATAAAAGTTTTTAATTAAAATTGTTTTCCATAAGAAAAATGAAACCATCATACATGGCCTTATAAACAGCCTTTTAGTTCATAGTGGGGTGGGTGGAGTAAAGCTGTGATTATTTTTATTACTTTCTGACCATCTAGTTTGCCATTTACCATGTCCATATAAACTAAAGCTCCAGCCAATATCAGATTTGACTACTTGTTTCAAGCTATGGCACTTGGAAATGAGTGTTGTGACATGTGGCAAATGTCCAACTGTCTTGGTTAATAAGATTGGCTATATTTCAACTAGAAACAGGTAAACCAGTATACCTGTATGTACGAAGCCAGTGAATGTTATTCAAGCCAAAGAAACTGCACCTATTTATATAAATACACATGGACAGAGAATATTTTCTTGGAGCACTAAATGTGACAATTGCCCTACTGTCTGTGATAAATATACCACACCAGCTACATAGTGCCCGACGAGGAGTTGGGTAGGTAGTGAAGAAAAACATTGACTGAAGCCTGGCAGAGGACTGAATTGTTGTCAACAGCAACAAACATACTGGGAAAGTCAAAGACAGTGAAAAAACAAACAAAAAAAAAACACACAGGCATATAAATACTAACTTTCTAGGATCTTTATTGACTCCAAGTAATCCAGAGTAGAACGAGATGAATCAACGCTATACTCCGCCATCTTTATTTTAATATTAGATGCAACCATTATTCTGTAGGGGACAACGGGTCATAACTTGAGGGGAGTTAACACCCATGATTTTTAAAATGCCTTGATCAATAAGAGTCTAAGTTACAGGGAACATTATTTTCATTTTTCAGTGGACCAATAAATGCATTTGACAGGAAAATAGAAAAACTCTACCACAACAGCAATTAGAACAGCTTGCTGCATTATAAGTATCACTTCCCTGTCAAATTAGTGGTTCATGCTTATTTGAATCTGAACATAACAGGCCAATTCTATCACACCTTGCTAGGCTTGAACTTCCATCCAATCAGAGCATTCCAAATGAACATGATTCTCCACAAAACTAGAGGGCGCTCTGACCAAAAAATTGCCATGATCTAAATAAAAAGAACTGAATGTCCACAGTTATGTCTGTAGGTGTACCTTACCTGCATGCAAAATAAAGTCCAAGATTGGTCGGTTATGTAGTACTTATCCAGAGTGAATTCATAACCATTTTAACACGTAGCCAGGGTAGTGAAATTAAACGGTACCCACCGAAAAATACACAGGGTCAGAACCCTGACCAACACATTGAAATAAAGTCCAAGATTGGTCGGTTATGTACGTACTTATCCAGAGTGAATTCATAACCATTTTAACACGTAGCCAGGGTGGTGAAATTAAACGGTACCCACCGAAAAATACACAGGGTCAGAACCCTGACCAACACATTGAAATAAAGTCCAAGATTGGTCGGTTATGTACGTACTTATCCAGAGTGAATTCATAACCATTTTAACACGTAGCCAGGGTGGTGAAATTAAACGGTACCCACCGAAAAATACACAGGGTCAGAACCCTGACCAACACATTGAAATAAAGTCCAAGATTGGTCGGTTATGTACGTACTTATCCAAAATGAATTCATACCCATTTTAACACGTAGCCAGGGTGGTGAAATTAAACGGTACCCACCGAAAAATACACAGGGTCAGAACCCTGACCAACACATTGAAATAAAGTCCAAGATTGGTCGGTTATGTACGTACTTATCCAAAATGAATTCATACCCATTTTAACACGTAGCCAGGGTGGTGAAATTAAACGGTACCCACCGAAAAATACACAGGGTCAGAACCCTGACCAAGACATTGAAATAAAGTCCAAGATTGGTCGGTTATGTACGTACTTATCCAGAGTGAATTCATAACCATTTTAACACGTAGCCAGGATAATGAACCAATGCATTGCCTGATATTAAATGTTAACTAACGTTTTAGTACATAAGTATAAGCATTCAGTAATTTTAATGAAAAAAAAGTACATTTATCTTAGTAATAGTGACACCTGTTGTTTAGTGTGATGAACCCCCACGGTTGGGTACAGGAGCATAAAAGTTTTTAATTAAAATTGTTTTCCATAAGAAAAATGAAACCATCATACATGGCCTTATAAACAGCCTTTTAGTTCATAGTGGGGTGGGTGGAGTAAAGCTGTGATTATTTTTATTACTTTCTGACCATCTAGTTTGCCATTTACCATGTCCATATAAACTAAAGCTCCAGCCAATATCAGATTTGACTACTTGTTTCAAGCTATGGCACTTGGAAATGAGTGTTGTGACATGTGGCAAATGTCCAACTGTCTTGGTTAATAAGATTGGCTATATTTCAACTAGAAACAGGTAAACCAGTATACCTGTATGTACGAAGCCAGTGAATGTTATTCAAGCCAAAGAAACTGCACCTATTTATATAAATACACATGGACAGAGAATATTTTCTTGGAGCACTAAATGTGACAATTGCCCTACTGTCTGTGATAAATATACCACACCAGCTACATAGTGCCCGACGAGGAGTTGGGTAGGTAGTGAAGAAAAACATTGACTGAAGCCTGGCAGAGGACTGAATTGTTGTCAACAGCAACAAACATACTGGGAAAGTCAAAGACAGTGAAAAAACAAACAAAAAAAAAACACACAGGCATATAAATACTAACTTTCTAGGATCTTTATTGACTCCAAGTAATCCAGAGTAGAACGAGATGAATCAACGCTATACTCCGCCATCTTTATTTTAATATTAGATGCAACCATTATTCTGTAGGGGACAACGGGTCATAACTTGAGGGGAGTTAACACCCATGATTTTTAAAATGCCTTGATCAATAAGAGTCTAAGTTACAGGGAACATTATTTTCATTTTTCAGTGGACCAATAAATGCATTTGACAGGAAAATAGAAAAACTCTACCACAACAGCAATTAGAACAGCTTGCTGCATTATAAGTATCACTTCCCTGTCAAATTAGTGGTTCATGCTTATTTGAATCTGAACATAACAGGCCAATTCTATCACACCTTGCTAGGCTTGAACTTCCATCCAATCAGAGCATTCCAAATGAACATGATTCTCCACAAAACTAGAGGGCGCTCTGACCAAAAAATTGCCATGATCTAAATAAAAAGAACTGAATGTCCACAGTTATGTCTGTAGGTGTACCTTACCTGCATGCAAAATAAAGTCCAAGATTGGTCGGTTATGTAGTACTTATCCAGAGTGAATTCATAACCATTTTAACACGTAGCCAGGGTAGTGAAATTAAACGGTACCCACCGAAAAATACACAGGGTCAGAACCCTGACCAACACATTGAAATAAAGTCCAAGATTGGTCGGTTATGTACGTACTTATCCAGAGTGAATTCATAACCATTTTAACACGTAGCCAGGGTGGTGAAATTAAACGGTACCCACCGAAAAATACACAGGGTCAGAACCCTGACCAACACATTGAAATAAAGTCCAAGATTGGTCGGTTATGTACGTACTTATCCAGAGTGAATTCATAACCATTTTAACACGTAGCCAGGGTGGTGAAATTAAACGGTACCCACCGAAAAATACACAGGGTCAGAACCCTGACCAACACATTGAAATAAAGTCCAAGATTGGTCGGTTATGTACGTACTTATCCAAAATGAATTCATACCCATTTTAACACGTAGCCAGGGTGGTGAAATTAAACGGTACCCACCGAAAAATACACAGGGTCAGAACCCTGACCAACACATTGAAATAAAGTCCAAGATTGGTCGGTTATGTACGTACTTATCCAAAATGAATTCATACCCATTTTAACACGTAGCCAGGGTGGTGAAATTAAACGGTACCCACCGAAAAATACACAGGGTCAGAACCCTGACCAAGACATTGAAATAAAGTCCAAGATTGGTCGGTTATGTACGTACTTATCCAGAGTGAATTCATAACCATTTTAACACGTAGCCAGGATAATGAACCAATGCATTGCCTGATATTAAATGTTAACTAACGTTTTAGTACATAAGTATAAGCATTCAGTAATTTTAATGAAAAAAAAGTACATTTATCTTAGTAATAGTGACACCTGTTGTTTAGTGTGATGAACCCCCACGGTTGGGTACAGGAGCATAAAAGTTTTTAATTAAAATTGTTTTCCATAAGAAAAATGAAACCATCATACATGGCCTTATAAACAGCCTTTTAGTTCATAGTGGGGTGGGTGGAGTAAAGCTGTGATTATTTTTATTACTTTCTGACCATCTAGTTTGCCATTTACCATGTCCATATAAACTAAAGCTCCAGCCAATATCAGATTTGACTACTTGTTTCAAGCTATGGCACTTGGAAATGAGTGTTGTGACATGTGGCAAATGTCCAACTGTCTTGGTTAATAAGATTGGCTATATTTCAACTAGAAACAGGTAAACCAGTATACCTGTATGTACGAAGCCAGTGAATGTTATTCAAGCCAAAGAAACTGCACCTATTTATATAAATACACATGGACAGAGAATATTTTCTTGGAGCACTAAATGTGACAATTGCCCTACTGTCTGTGATAAATATACCACACCAGCTACATAGTGCCCGACGAGGAGTTGGGTAGGTAGTGAAGAAAAACATTGACTGAAGCCTGGCAGAGGACTGAATTGTTGTCAACAGCAACAAACATACTGGGAAAGTCAAAGACAGTGAAAAAACAAACAAAAAAAAAACACACAGGCATATAAATACTAACTTTCTAGGATCTTTATTGACTCCAAGTAATCCAGAGTAGAACGAGATGAATCAACGCTATACTCCGCCATCTTTATTTTAATATTAGATGCAACCATTATTCTGTAGGGGACAACGGGTCATAACTTGAGGGGAGTTAACACCCATGATTTTTAAAATGCCTTGATCAATAAGAGTCTAAGTTACAGGGAACATTATTTTCATTTTTCAGTGGACCAATAAATGCATTTGACAGGAAAATAGAAAAACTCTACCACAACAGCAATTAGAACAGCTTGCTGCATTATAAGTATCACTTCCCTGTCAAATTAGTGGTTCATGCTTATTTGAATCTGAACATAACAGGCCAATTCTATCACACCTTGCTAGGCTTGAACTTCCATCCAATCAGAGCATTCCAAATGAACATGATTCTCCACAAAACTAGAGGGCGCTCTGACCAAAAAATTGCCATGATCTAAATAAAAAGAACTGAATGTCCACAGTTATGTCTGTAGGTGTACCTTACCTGCATGCAAAATAAAGTCCAAGATTGGTCGGTTATGTAGTACTTATCCAGAGTGAATTCATAACCATTTTAACACGTAGCCAGGGTAGTGAAATTAAACGGTACCCACCGAAAAATACACAGGGTCAGAACCCTGACCAACACATTGAAATAAAGTCCAAGATTGGTCGGTTATGTACGTACTTATCCAGAGTGAATTCATAACCATTTTAACACGTAGCCAGGGTGGTGAAATTAAACGGTACCCACCGAAAAATACACAGGGTCAGAACCCTGACCAACACATTGAAATAAAGTCCAAGATTGGTCGGTTATGTACGTACTTATCCAGAGTGAATTCATAACCATTTTAACACGTAGCCAGGGTGGTGAAATTAAACGGTACCCACCGAAAAATACACAGGGTCAGAACCCTGACCAACACATTGAAATAAAGTCCAAGATTGGTCGGTTATGTACGTACTTATCCAAAATGAATTCATACCCATTTTAACACGTAGCCAGGGTGGTGAAATTAAACGGTACCCACCGAAAAATACACAGGGTCAGAACCCTGACCAACACATTGAAATAAAGTCCAAGATTGGTCGGTTATGTACGTACTTATCCAAAATGAATTCATACCCATTTTAACACGTAGCCAGGGTGGTGAAATTAAACGGTACCCACCGAAAAATACACAGGGTCAGAACCCTGACCAAGACATTGAAATAAAGTCCAAGATTGGTCGGTTATGTACGTACTTATCCAGAGTGAATTCATAACCATTTTAACACGTAGCCAGGATAATGAACCAATGCATTGCCTGATATTAAATGTTAACTAACGTTTTAGTACATAAGTATAAGCATTCAGTAATTTTAATGAAAAAAAAGTACATTTATCTTAGTAATAGTGACACCTGTTGTTTAGTGTGATGAACCCCCACGGTTGGGTACAGGAGCATAAAAGTTTTTAATTAAAATTGTTTTCCATAAGAAAAATGAAACCATCATACATGGCCTTATAAACAGCCTTTTAGTTCATAGTGGGGTGGGTGGAGTAAAGCTGTGATTATTTTTATTACTTTCTGACCATCTAGTTTGCCATTTACCATGTCCATATAAACTAAAGCTCCAGCCAATATCAGATTTGACTACTTGTTTCAAGCTATGGCACTTGGAAATGAGTGTTGTGACATGTGGCAAATGTCCAACTGTCTTGGTTAATAAGATTGGCTATATTTCAACTAGAAACAGGTAAACCAGTATACCTGTATGTACGAAGCCAGTGAATGTTATTCAAGCCAAAGAAACTGCACCTATTTATATAAATACACATGGACAGAGAATATTTTCTTGGAGCACTAAATGTGACAATTGCCCTACTGTCTGTGATAAATATACCACACCAGCTACATAGTGCCCGACGAGGAGTTGGGTAGGTAGTGAAGAAAAACATTGACTGAAGCCTGGCAGAGGACTGAATTGTTGTCAACAGCAACAAACATACTGGGAAAGTCAAAGACAGTGAAAAAACAAACAAAAAAAAAACACACAGGCATATAAATACTAACTTTCTAGGATCTTTATTGACTCCAAGTAATCCAGAGTAGAACGAGATGAATCAACGCTATACTCCGCCATCTTTATTTTAATATTAGATGCAACCATTATTCTGTAGGGGACAACGGGTCATAACTTGAGGGGAGTTAACACCCATGATTTTTAAAATGCCTTGATCAATAAGAGTCTAAGTTACAGGGAACATTATTTTCATTTTTCAGTGGACCAATAAATGCATTTGACAGGAAAATAGAAAAACTCTACCACAACAGCAATTAGAACAGCTTGCTGCATTATAAGTATCACTTCCCTGTCAAATTAGTGGTTCATGCTTATTTGAATCTGAACATAACAGGCCAATTCTATCACACCTTGCTAGGCTTGAACTTCCATCCAATCAGAGCATTCCAAATGAACATGATTCTCCACAAAACTAGAGGGCGCTCTGACCAAAAAATTGCCATGATCTAAATAAAAAGAACTGAATGTCCACAGTTATGTCTGTAGGTGTACCTTACCTGCATGCAAAATAAAGTCCAAGATTGGTCGGTTATGTAGTACTTATCCAGAGTGAATTCATAACCATTTTAACACGTAGCCAGGGTAGTGAAATTAAACGGTACCCACCGAAAAATACACAGGGTCAGAACCCTGACCAACACATTGAAATAAAGTCCAAGATTGGTCGGTTATGTAGTACTTATCCAGAGTGAATTCATAACCATTTTAACACGTAGCCAGGGTAGTGAAATTAAACGGTACCCACCGAAAAATACACAGGGTCAGAACCCTGACCAACACATTGAAATAAAGTCCAAGATTGGTCGGTTATGTACGTACTTATCCAGAGTGAATTCATAACCATTTTAACACGTAGCCAGGGTGGTGAAATTAAACGGTACCCACCGAAAAATACACAGGGTCAGAACCCTGACCAACACATTGAAATAAAGTCCAAGATTGGTCGGTTATGTACGTACTTATCCAGAGTGAATTCATAACCATTTTAACACGTAGCCAGGGTGGTGAAATTAAACGGTACCCACCGAAAAATACACAGGGTCAGAACCCTGACCAACACATTGAAATAAAGTCCAAGATTGGTCGGTTATGTACGTACTTATCCAAAATGAATTCATACCCATTTTAACACGTAGCCAGGGTGGTGAAATTAAACGGTACCCACCGAAAAATACACAGGGTCAGAACCCTGACCAACACATTGAAATAAAGTCCAAGATTGGTCGGTTATGTACGTACTTATCCAAAATGAATTCATACCCATTTTAACACGTAGCCAGGGTGGTGAAATTAAACGGTACCCACCGAAAAATACACAGGGTCAGAACCCTGACCAAGACATTGAAATAAAGTCCAAGATTGGTCGGTTATGTACGTACTTATCCAGAGTGAATTCATAACCATTTTAACACGTAGCCAGGATAATGAACCAATGCATTGCCTGATATTAAATGTTAACTAACGTTTTAGTACATAAGTATAAGCATTCAGTAATTTTAATGAAAAAAAAGTACATTTATCTTAGTAATAGTGACACCTGTTGTTTAGTGTGATGAACCCCCACGGTTGGGTACAGGAGCATAAAAGTTTTTAATTAAAATTGTTTTCCATAAGAAAAATGAAACCATCATACATGGCCTTATAAACAGCCTTTTAGTTCATAGTGGGGTGGGTGGAGTAAAGCTGTGATTATTTTTATTACTTTCTGACCATCTAGTTTGCCATTTACCATGTCCATATAAACTAAAGCTCCAGCCAATATCAGATTTGACTACTTGTTTCAAGCTATGGCACTTGGAAATGAGTGTTGTGACATGTGGCAAATGTCCAACTGTCTTGGTTAATAAGATTGGCTATATTTCAACTAGAAACAGGTAAACCAGTATACCTGTATGTACGAAGCCAGTGAATGTTATTCAAGCCAAAGAAACTGCACCTATTTATATAAATACACATGGACAGAGAATATTTTCTTGGAGCACTAAATGTGACAATTGCCCTACTGTCTGTGATAAATATACCACACCAGCTACATAGTGCCCGACGAGGAGTTGGGTAGGTAGTGAAGAAAAACATTGACTGAAGCCTGGCAGAGGACTGAATTGTTGTCAACAGCAACAAACATACTGGGAAAGTCAAAGACAGTGAAAAAACAAACAAAAAAAAAACACACAGGCATATAAATACTAACTTTCTAGGATCTTTATTGACTCCAAGTAATCCAGAGTAGAACGAGATGAATCAACGCTATACTCCGCCATCTTTATTTTAATATTAGATGCAACCATTATTCTGTAGGGGACAACGGGTCATAACTTGAGGGGAGTTAACACCCATGATTTTTAAAATGCCTTGATCAATAAGAGTCTAAGTTACAGGGAACATTATTTTCATTTTTCAGTGGACCAATAAATGCATTTGACAGGAAAATAGAAAAACTCTACCACAACAGCAATTAGAACAGCTTGCTGCATTATAAGTATCACTTCCCTGTCAAATTAGTGGTTCATGCTTATTTGAATCTGAACATAACAGGCCAATTCTATCACACCTTGCTAGGCTTGAACTTCCATCCAATCAGAGCATTCCAAATGAACATGATTCTCCACAAAACTAGAGGGCGCTCTGACCAAAAAATTGCCATGATCTAAATAAAAAGAACTGAATGTCCACAGTTATGTCTGTAGGTGTACCTTACCTGCATGCAAAATAAAGTCCAAGATTGGTCGGTTATGTAGTACTTATCCAGAGTGAATTCATAACCATTTTAACACGTAGCCAGGGTAGTGAAATTAAACGGTACCCACCGAAAAATACACAGGGTCAGAACCCTGACCAACACATTGAAATAAAGTCCAAGATTGGTCGGTTATGTAGTACTTATCCAGAGTGAATTCATAACCATTTTAACACGTAGCCAGGGTAGTGAAATTAAACGGTACCCACCGAAAAATACACAGGGTCAGAACCCTGACCAACACATTGAAATAAAGTCCAAGATTGGTCGGTTATGTACGTACTTATCCAGAGTGAATTCATAACCATTTTAACACGTAGCCAGGGTGGTGAAATTAAACGGTACCCACCGAAAAATACACAGGGTCAGAACCCTGACCAACACATTGAAATAAAGTCCAAGATTGGTCGGTTATGTACGTACTTATCCAGAGTGAATTCATAACCATTTTAACACGTAGCCAGGGTGGTGAAATTAAACGGTACCCACCGAAAAATACACAGGGTCAGAACCCTGACCAACACATTGAAATAAAGTCCAAGATTGGTCGGTTATGTACGTACTTATCCAAAATGAATTCATACCCATTTTAACACGTAGCCAGGGTGGTGAAATTAAACGGTACCCACCGAAAAATACACAGGGTCAGAACCCTGACCAACACATTGAAATAAAGTCCAAGATTGGTCGGTTATGTACGTACTTATCCAAAATGAATTCATACCCATTTTAACACGTAGCCAGGGTGGTGAAATTAAACGGTACCCACCGAAAAATACACAGGGTCAGAACCCTGACCAAGACATTGAAATAAAGTCCAAGATTGGTCGGTTATGTACGTACTTATCCAGAGTGAATTCATAACCATTTTAACACGTAGCCAGGATAATGAACCAATGCATTGCCTGATATTAAATGTTAACTAACGTTTTAGTACATAAGTATAAGCATTCAGTAATTTTAATGAAAAAAAAGTACATTTATCTTAGTAATAGTGACACCTGTTGTTTAGTGTGATGAACCCCCACGGTTGGGTACAGGAGCATAAAAGTTTTTAATTAAAATTGTTTTCCATAAGAAAAATGAAACCATCATACATGGCCTTATAAACAGCCTTTTAGTTCATAGTGGGGTGGGTGGAGTAAAGCTGTGATTATTTTTATTACTTTCTGACCATCTAGTTTGCCATTTACCATGTCCATATAAACTAAAGCTCCAGCCAATATCAGATTTGACTACTTGTTTCAAGCTATGGCACTTGGAAATGAGTGTTGTGACATGTGGCAAATGTCCAACTGTCTTGGTTAATAAGATTGGCTATATTTCAACTAGAAACAGGTAAACCAGTATACCTGTATGTACGAAGCCAGTGAATGTTATTCAAGCCAAAGAAACTGCACCTATTTATATAAATACACATGGACAGAGAATATTTTCTTGGAGCACTAAATGTGACAATTGCCCTACTGTCTGTGATAAATATACCACACCAGCTACATAGTGCCCGACGAGGAGTTGGGTAGGTAGTGAAGAAAAACATTGACTGAAGCCTGGCAGAGGACTGAATTGTTGTCAACAGCAACAAACATACTGGGAAAGTCAAAGACAGTGAAAAAACAAACAAAAAAAAAACACACAGGCATATAAATACTAACTTTCTAGGATCTTTATTGACTCCAAGTAATCCAGAGTAGAACGAGATGAATCAACGCTATACTCCGCCATCTTTATTTTAATATTAGATGCAACCATTATTCTGTAGGGGACAACGGGTCATAACTTGAGGGGAGTTAACACCCATGATTTTTAAAATGCCTTGATCAATAAGAGTCTAAGTTACAGGGAACATTATTTTCATTTTTCAGTGGACCAATAAATGCATTTGACAGGAAAATAGAAAAACTCTACCACAACAGCAATTAGAACAGCTTGCTGCATTATAAGTATCACTTCCCTGTCAAATTAGTGGTTCATGCTTATTTGAATCTGAACATAACAGGCCAATTCTATCACACCTTGCTAGGCTTGAACTTCCATCCAATCAGAGCATTCCAAATGAACATGATTCTCCACAAAACTAGAGGGCGCTCTGACCAAAAAATTGCCATGATCTAAATAAAAAGAACTGAATGTCCACAGTTATGTCTGTAGGTGTACCTTACCTGCATGCAAAATAAAGTCCAAGATTGGTCGGTTATGTAGTACTTATCCAGAGTGAATTCATAACCATTTTAACACGTAGCCAGGGTAGTGAAATTAAACGGTACCCACCGAAAAATACACAGGGTCAGAACCCTGACCAACACATTGAAATAAAGTCCAAGATTGGTCGGTTATGTAGTACTTATCCAGAGTGAATTCATAACCATTTTAACACGTAGCCAGGGTAGTGAAATTAAACGGTACCCACCGAAAAATACACAGGGTCAGAACCCTGACCAACACATTGAAATAAAGTCCAAGATTGGTCGGTTATGTACGTACTTATCCAGAGTGAATTCATAACCATTTTAACACGTAGCCAGGGTGGTGAAATTAAACGGTACCCACCGAAAAATACACAGGGTCAGAACCCTGACCAACACATTGAAATAAAGTCCAAGATTGGTCGGTTATGTACGTACTTATCCAGAGTGAATTCATAACCATTTTAACACGTAGCCAGGGTGGTGAAATTAAACGGTACCCACCGAAAAATACACAGGGTCAGAACCCTGACCAACACATTGAAATAAAGTCCAAGATTGGTCGGTTATGTACGTACTTATCCAAAATGAATTCATACCCATTTTAACACGTAGCCAGGGTGGTGAAATTAAACGGTACCCACCGAAAAATACACAGGGTCAGAACCCTGACCAACACATTGAAATAAAGTCCAAGATTGGTCGGTTATGTACGTACTTATCCAAAATGAATTCATACCCATTTTAACACGTAGCCAGGGTGGTGAAATTAAACGGTACCCACCGAAAAATACACAGGGTCAGAACCCTGACCAAGACATTGAAATAAAGTCCAAGATTGGTCGGTTATGTACGTACTTATCCAGAGTGAATTCATAACCATTTTAACACGTAGCCAGGATAATGAACCAATGCATTGCCTGATATTAAATGTTAACTAACGTTTTAGTACATAAGTATAAGCATTCAGTAATTTTAATGAAAAAAAAGTACATTTATCTTAGTAATAGTGACACCTGTTGTTTAGTGTGATGAACCCCCACGGTTGGGTACAGGAGCATAAAAGTTTTTAATTAAAATTGTTTTCCATAAGAAAAATGAAACCATCATACATGGCCTTATAAACAGCCTTTTAGTTCATAGTGGGGTGGGTGGAGTAAAGCTGTGATTATTTTTATTACTTTCTGACCATCTAGTTTGCCATTTACCATGTCCATATAAACTAAAGCTCCAGCCAATATCAGATTTGACTACTTGTTTCAAGCTATGGCACTTGGAAATGAGTGTTGTGACATGTGGCAAATGTCCAACTGTCTTGGTTAATAAGATTGGCTATATTTCAACTAGAAACAGGTAAACCAGTATACCTGTATGTACGAAGCCAGTGAATGTTATTCAAGCCAAAGAAACTGCACCTATTTATATAAATACACATGGACAGAGAATATTTTCTTGGAGCACTAAATGTGACAATTGCCCTACTGTCTGTGATAAATATACCACACCAGCTACATAGTGCCCGACGAGGAGTTGGGTAGGTAGTGAAGAAAAACATTGACTGAAGCCTGGCAGAGGACTGAATTGTTGTCAACAGCAACAAACATACTGGGAAAGTCAAAGACAGTGAAAAAACAAACAAAAAAAAAACACACAGGCATATAAATACTAACTTTCTAGGATCTTTATTGACTCCAAGTAATCCAGAGTAGAACGAGATGAATCAACGCTATACTCCGCCATCTTTATTTTAATATTAGATGCAACCATTATTCTGTAGGGGACAACGGGTCATAACTTGAGGGGAGTTAACACCCATGATTTTTAAAATGCCTTGATCAATAAGAGTCTAAGTTACAGGGAACATTATTTTCATTTTTCAGTGGACCAATAAATGCATTTGACAGGAAAATAGAAAAACTCTACCACAACAGCAATTAGAACAGCTTGCTGCATTATAAGTATCACTTCCCTGTCAAATTAGTGGTTCATGCTTATTTGAATCTGAACATAACAGGCCAATTCTATCACACCTTGCTAGGCTTGAACTTCCATCCAATCAGAGCATTCCAAATGAACATGATTCTCCACAAAACTAGAGGGCGCTCTGACCAAAAAATTGCCATGATCTAAATAAAAAGAACTGAATGTCCACAGTTATGTCTGTAGGTGTACCTTACCTGCATGCAAAATAAAGTCCAAGATTGGTCGGTTATGTAGTACTTATCCAGAGTGAATTCATAACCATTTTAACACGTAGCCAGGGTAGTGAAATTAAACGGTACCCACCGAAAAATACACAGGGTCAGAACCCTGACCAACACATTGAAATAAAGTCCAAGATTGGTCGGTTATGTACGTACTTATCCAGAGTGAATTCATAACCATTTTAACACGTAGCCAGGGTGGTGAAATTAAACGGTACCCACCGAAAAATACACAGGGTCAGAACCCTGACCAACACATTGAAATAAAGTCCAAGATTGGTCGGTTATGTACGTACTTATCCAGAGTGAATTCATAACCATTTTAACACGTAGCCAGGGTGGTGAAATTAAACGGTACCCACCGAAAAATACACAGGGTCAGAACCCTGACCAACACATTGAAATAAAGTCCAAGATTGGTCGGTTATGTACGTACTTATCCAAAATGAATTCATACCCATTTTAACACGTAGCCAGGGTGGTGAAATTAAACGGTACCCACCGAAAAATACACAGGGTCAGAACCCTGACCAACACATTGAAATAAAGTCCAAGATTGGTCGGTTATGTACGTACTTATCCAAAATGAATTCATACCCATTTTAACACGTAGCCAGGGTGGTGAAATTAAACGGTACCCACCGAAAAATACACAGGGTCAGAACCCTGACCAAGACATTGAAATAAAGTCCAAGATTGGTCGGTTATGTACGTACTTATCCAGAGTGAATTCATAACCATTTTAACACGTAGCCAGGATAATGAACCAATGCATTGCCTGATATTAAATGTTAACTAACGTTTTAGTACATAAGTATAAGCATTCAGTAATTTTAATGAAAAAAAAGTACATTTATCTTAGTAATAGTGACACCTGTTGTTTAGTGTGATGAACCCCCACGGTTGGGTACAGGAGCATAAAAGTTTTTAATTAAAATTGTTTTCCATAAGAAAAATGAAACCATCATACATGGCCTTATAAACAGCCTTTTAGTTCATAGTGGGGTGGGTGGAGTAAAGCTGTGATTATTTTTATTACTTTCTGACCATCTAGTTTGCCATTTACCATGTCCATATAAACTAAAGCTCCAGCCAATATCAGATTTGACTACTTGTTTCAAGCTATGGCACTTGGAAATGAGTGTTGTGACATGTGGCAAATGTCCAACTGTCTTGGTTAATAAGATTGGCTATATTTCAACTAGAAACAGGTAAACCAGTATACCTGTATGTACGAAGCCAGTGAATGTTATTCAAGCCAAAGAAACTGCACCTATTTATATAAATACACATGGACAGAGAATATTTTCTTGGAGCACTAAATGTGACAATTGCCCTACTGTCTGTGATAAATATACCACACCAGCTACATAGTGCCCGACGAGGAGTTGGGTAGGTAGTGAAGAAAAACATTGACTGAAGCCTGGCAGAGGACTGAATTGTTGTCAACAGCAACAAACATACTGGGAAAGTCAAAGACAGTGAAAAAACAAACAAACAAAAAACACACAGGCATATAAATACTAACTTTCTAGGATCTTTATTGACTCCAAGTAATCCAGAGTAGAACGAGATGAATCAACGCTATACTCCGCCATCTTTATTTTAATATTAGATGCAACCATTATTCTGTAGGGGACAACGGGTCATAACTTGAGGGGAGTTAA
Source organism: Saccoglossus kowalevskii (assembly GCF_978046115.1). NCBI lineage: Eukaryota > Metazoa > Hemichordata > Enteropneusta > Harrimaniidae > Saccoglossus > Saccoglossus kowalevskii. Next base: position 84,048 of record NW_028188687.1, read on the forward strand.
CACCCATGATTTTTAAAATGCCTTGATCAATAAGAGTCTAAGTTACAGGGAACATTATTTTCATTTTTCAGTGGACCAATAAATGCATTTGACAGGAAAATAGAAAAACTCTACCACAACAGCAATTAGAACAGCTTGCTGCATTATAAGTATCACTTCCCTGTCAAATTAGTGGTTCATGCTTATTTGAATCTGAACATAACAGGCCAATTCTATCACACCTTGCTAGGCTTGAACTTCCATCCAATCAGAGCATTCCAAATGAACATGATTCTCCACAAAACTAGAGGGCGCTCTGACCAAAAAATTGCCATGATCTAAATAAAAAGAACTGAATGTCCACAGTTATGTCTGTAGGTGTACCTTACCTGCATGCAAAATAAAGTCCAAGATTGGTCGGTTATGTAGTACTTATCCAGAGTGAATTCATAACCATTTTAACACGTAGCCAGGATAATGAACCAATGCATTGCCTGATATTAAATGTTAACTAACGTTTTAGTACATAAGTATAAGCATTCAGTAATTTTAATGAAAAAAAAGTACATTTATCTTAGTAATAGTGACACCTGTTGTTTAGTGTGATGAACCCCCACGGTTGGGTACAGGAGCATAAAAGTTTTTAATTAAAATTGTTTTCCATAAGAAAAATGAAACCATCATACATGGCCTTATAAACAGCCTTTTAGTTCATAGTGGGGTGGGTGGAGTAAAGCTGTGATTATTTTTATTACTTTCTGACCATCTAGTTTGCCATTTACCATGTCCATATAAACTAAAGCTCCAGCCAATATCAGATTTGACTACTTGTTTCAAGCTATGGCACTTGGAAATGAGTGTTGTGACATGTGGCAAATGTCCAACTGTCTTGGTTAATAAGATTGGCTATATTTCAACTAGAAACAGGTAAACCAGTATACCTGTATGTACGAAGCCAGTGAATGTTATTCAAGCCAAAGAAACTGCACCTATTTATATAAATACACATGGACAGAGAATATTTTCTTGGAGCACTAAATGTGACAATTGCCCTACTGTCTGTGATAAATATACCACACCAGCTACATAGTGCCCGACGAGGAGTTGGGTAGGTAGTGAAGAAAAACATTGACTGAAGCCTGGCAGAGGACTGAATTGTTGTCAACAGCAACAAACATACTGGGAAAGTCAAAGACAGTGAAAAAACAAACAAAAAAAAAACACACAGGCATATAAATACTAACTTTCTAGGATCTTTATTGACTCCAAGTAATCCAGAGTAGAACGAGATGAATCAACGCTATACTCCGCCATCTTTATTTTAATATTAGATGCAACCATTATTCTGTAGGGGACAACGGGTCATAACTTGAGGGGAGTTAACACCCATGATTTTTAAAATGCCTTGATCAATAAGAGTCTAAGTTACAGGGAACATTATTTTCATTTTTCAGTGGACCAATAAATGCATTTGACAGGAAAATAGAAAAACTCTACCACAACAGCAATTAGAACAGCTTGCTGCATTATAAGTATCACTTCCCTGTCAAATTAGTGGTTCATGCTTATTTGAATCTGAACATAACAGGCCAATTCTATCACACCTTGCTAGGCTTGAACTTCCATCCAATCAGAGCATTCCAAATGAACATGATTCTCCACAAAACTAGAGGGCGCTCTGACCAAAAAATTGCCATGATCTAAATAAAAAGAACTGAATGTCCACAGTTATGTCTGTAGGTGTACCTTACCTGCATGCAAAATAAAGTCCAAGATTGGTCGGTTATGTAGTACTTATCCAGAGTGAATTCATAACCATTTTAACACGTAGCCAGGGTAGTGAAATTAAACGGTACCCACCGAAAAATACACAGGGTCAGAACCCTGACCAACACATTGAAATAAAGTCCAAGATTGGTCGGTTATGTACGTACTTATCCAGAGTGAATTCATAACCATTTTAACACGTAGCCAGGGTGGTGAAATTAAACGGTACCCACCGAAAAATACACAGGGTCAGAACCCTGACCAACACATTGAAATAAAGTCCAAGATTGGTCGGTTATGTACGTACTTATCCAGAGTGAATTCATAACCATTTTAACACGTAGCCAGGGTGGTGAAATTAAACGGTACCCACCGAAAAATACACAGGGTCAGAACCCTGACCAACACATTGAAATAAAGTCCAAGATTGGTCGGTTATGTACGTACTTATCCAAAATGAATTCATACCCATTTTAACACGTAGCCAGGGTGGTGAAATTAAACGGTACCCACCGAAAAATACACAGGGTCAGAACCCTGACCAACACATTGAAATAAAGTCCAAGATTGGTCGGTTATGTACGTACTTATCCAAAATGAATTCATACCCATTTTAACACGTAGCCAGGGTGGTGAAATTAAACGGTACCCACCGAAAAATACACAGGGTCAGAACCCTGACCAAGACATTGAAATAAAGTCCAAGATTGGTCGGTTATGTACGTACTTATCCAGAGTGAATTCATAACCATTTTAACACGTAGCCAGGATAATGAACCAATGCATTGCCTGATATTAAATGTTAACTAACGTTTTAGTACATAAGTATAAGCATTCAGTAATTTTAATGAAAAAAAAGTACATTTATCTTAGTAATAGTGACACCTGTTGTTTAGTGTGATGAACCCCCACGGTTGGGTACAGGAGCATAAAAGTTTTTAATTAAAATTGTTTTCCATAAGAAAAATGAAACCATCATACATGGCCTTATAAACAGCCTTTTAGTTCATAGTGGGGTGGGTGGAGTAAAGCTGTGATTATTTTTATTACTTTCTGACCATCTAGTTTGCCATTTACCATGTCCATATAAACTAAAGCTCCAGCCAATATCAGATTTGACTACTTGTTTCAAGCTATGGCACTTGGAAATGAGTGTTGTGACATGTGGCAAATGTCCAACTGTCTTGGTTAATAAGATTGGCTATATTTCAACTAGAAACAGGTAAACCAGTATACCTGTATGTACGAAGCCAGTGAATGTTATTCAAGCCAAAGAAACTGCACCTATTTATATAAATACACATGGACAGAGAATATTTTCTTGGAGCACTAAATGTGACAATTGCCCTACTGTCTGTGATAAATATACCACACCAGCTACATAGTGCCCGACGAGGAGTTGGGTAGGTAGTGAAGAAAAACATTGACTGAAGCCTGGCAGAGGACTGAATTGTTGTCAACAGCAACAAACATACTGGGAAAGTCAAAGACAGTGAAAAAACAAACAAAAAAAAAACACACAGGCATATAAATACTAACTTTCTAGGATCTTTATTGACTCCAAGTAATCCAGAGTAGAACGAGATGAATCAACGCTATACTCCGCCATCTTTATTTTAATATTAGATGCAACCATTATTCTGTAGGGGACAACGGGTCATAACTTGAGGGGAGTTAACACCCATGATTTTTAAAATGCCTTGATCAATAAGAGTCTAAGTTACAGGGAACATTATTTTCATTTTTCAGTGGACCAATAAATGCATTTGACAGGAAAATAGAAAAACTCTACCACAACAGCAATTAGAACAGCTTGCTGCATTATAAGTATCACTTCCCTGTCAAATTAGTGGTTCATGCTTATTTGAATCTGAACATAACAGGCCAATTCTATCACACCTTGCTAGGCTTGAACTTCCATCCAATCAGAGCATTCCAAATGAACATGATTCTCCACAAAACTAGAGGGCGCTCTGACCAAAAAATTGCCATGATCTAAATAAAAAGAACTGATATATAATGTGTGTATTTAAAAGATTTGTAATATGTTCTCTAACATGTGGGAGATATTTTCAAATTTAAAACTATTAACACATTTCCTCAATTAGAAGCACAGAATGTTTTTTAAAACACTATACATGTACCTGACCTGCCTTTCTGGGGTGTGTTAAAAGTTGCAAAATATTGTTGGTATTATTTTTATTACAGTTTTGTCACAAACTGTTGAACAGCAAGCATAATTTTCACTTTTTGCTAAAGTTACTTCAACTTTAGAGAACTGTGGTTCATGTGTAGTACATGTAATTCCCTGCAAAGTAATTACCTAATTAATGCAAATGTTCATCATTGCCAAATTTAGCACACGGAGACAAAGTATAATGAGTTACATATACAGATAATTTTGTTTTGACTTTCAACCAAATTAACTAGCTCATTCGCATATTTAAAATTACTAGTACAAATGTGAATGAACTCGACAGAGAAATACTAGGTGTTAAATTTAATATGTTAATATATATCTAACATTTATATGTTGTATTCTTCACAACTTGATTTATTAATATTTGCCATAAAATATACTTCAATTTCAATTGCAGATTGACTCAGAAGCTGCCCTCTTACTGTCATCAGGTGAATTAGAAGTGTTAGGACTTCAAGCGAAGGGTGATCAGGCCAAGCTTCTACAGTTTTGTAAAGATGACAGGTATATGCAGTGATGTGTTTAAAACCATTAGATATTGCTACATCCAGATGCTCACCCTTGACGTGCACCTGGTCTGACTCCCGTGTAGGGGTTCGCAATGTTGTCCGCATATTTTTTTCCAGACTACTGATTTACTAAACAATGGCTAATTCGTATATATTATAATTATATGTGCAACAGAAGATCTTGCAATTTTACTACTGCCCTGTATGTAATTAATGGCGGAGTCATATATGATTTAGTTGATTTAGGAGATGCGTTTGGCAAGCTTTTTTTATTATTGTAAAATAGCATAATGGCTCATGAACAGGCTATTTTCCTATATTTAGCTCCTGCATGTTAAGTAAAAAGGGGGTATGATGAGTACATGTATGTAGTATATTGGTCTTATTAGCATATTTCCCGCGCTTGTAGTTCACACATGCGCATTGTACCTGTCGGTTGGTGAAGCCATGTTTTGAATAAAGTAAAGTCTATCGATTGTTCCTGCAAACTTTGGTTTGTTTCATCTCTGCCTTACCACAGGCTACGACATATTTGGCGACGAGGATGAAACTGTGTATTTGGAGAACCGGCACGACTGTTTTTGACATTCTGCAAGTCCGTAAAGTGGTAAAACTTGTCGATAGAAAACTCATCCAGAACTGAACTGTTGGCGCTGTACGTCTATTTTACACGTCCGTACGTTAATTACTAGTATTTGAAATGGCGAGTTCACTGATAGGAACGGTGAGTCAATTTAACCCACAGGAACAGTCTTGGGAAGACTACTGTGAAGTGATGGACCAGTTCTTTCACGCAAATTCTATTGATGACAATGATCGAAAACGTGCCGTGTTATTGTCTTCCGTGGGTCCCAAAACGTACGCGTTGATTAAAAATTTGTGCCAGCCAGACGGACCAACAAAAAGCAGCTATGCAGATTTAGTAAAGCTTGTGAAAGCTCACTACACGCCGAAACCAAGTGAAATTTTTGAACGTTATAAGTTTAACTCGCGTGTCCGTAAACCCGGTGAAAGTGTACAATCATACATGGCTGAATTACGTAGACTTTCAGAACACTGCAATTTTGGTACGACCCTTGAAACTATGTTACGTGATCGCTTAGTTTGTGGTATTAATGATCAGACTACACAACGTAAATTACTGATGGAAACAACTTTGTCTTTGGAAAATGCACTGAAGATTGCTGTTGCAGTTGAAACCACAACACGAAATTTGAAAGACATGAACTCTGTAGACTCTACTCCGCCTGTTAGTGTGAATGCGTTCAAGACGTCAAAATGGAAGGGAAAGCCTGGCAAGCCAGCACCAAGTCGGAAAACACAGTCTGTGGGCACTAATCAAGGGCAAGTAGCAGAACAATGTTATCGTTGTCTAGGAAATCACCTACCAAGTATTTGCAAATTTCGAAATGAAATTTGTCACTATTGTAAAAAAGGTGGACACATTAAAGTCGCATGTAAAAAGCTAAAGCGAGTTAAGGCTGCCAATCACATGACTGAATCAGATGGGGAAAGCAGTGATACCCAAACATACCCATATGACAATGTTTTTGGTCACTGTCAGTCCGATGAACTACTTGGAAAGTGTAGCAATTCCAAGTCTGGTGGATATACAGTTAATTTAGGGATTGATGGAGTGAACACTAATGTTGAAGTGGATACTGGATGTCCATTTACCTTGCTGAATCAGTCATCGTTTCACAAGTTACAAGATTCACAGTTACAGGACAGTCCTATTCGTCTGAAAACTTACACTGGTGAACGTGTGAACATTATAGGTCGTAAATATGTGACTGTTCAGTTTGACAATAAGAGTGTTAAGAATTTACCTCTTGATGTAGTTGAGGGAAAGGGTCCCAACCTTGTTGGCAGAAATTGGATTGAACAAGTGCCAATTAATTTAACAAAGGTGTGTACTTCAAGCTTAAGTTCTAATGATAGTGATACTACCACATGTAATTATTTGCGAGTAGTTCTAGATAAGCATGAAAATTTGTTTGATGATTCTCTGGGAAAGTTGCGTGGTTTTGAAGCCAAAATTCATGTTGACAAAACTGTCCAACCTAAATTCTGTAAACCCAGATCCGTAGCCTTTGTACAAAAACAAAAGATTGACATTGAATTAGACAGGTT
>NW_028188688.1:0-86000 GCF_978046115.1 Saccoglossus kowalevskii
GGCAAATTGTTCATGAGTTATAGCGTACTTTCACTTTTTACTAAATCCAAGATGGCTGCCAAAGGAAGCCATTTTTCAAAAATCTGCTTCAGTCACTTTGTAGAGCTATGGCCATAGGTGCTGCAAAGCAAATGTCTAATCACATGAACGAGCCATTTTTGAGAAGAAGATTTTAAAAATTTTTTGTCAATTTTCACAAAATCCAATATGGCGGCCAAGGTCACATGACCGCTAAAGATTTTATTGCTGATATTTGCTAGACATGAGCCAATGATGCCACACAAAAAAACCGGAAGTTCCTAGACCCTCAGAAAGTGGTGCAATTGAGCACTTCCGGTTTGTGTTCTACCTAAGATGGCGGCGAGGTCATGTGACCTACATGGCTGGTTTTGGGGTATGCACCACAACTCATGGCCCTTCATCAGCATGCAAAATAGTAAATCAATCGCAGCATTATTTTTTAAGTTACAGCGCTTAAAAAAAACGGCGGAATAATAATAATAATAAATATAGCTGCATAGCAGCGATGACGGGTTTCGAGCCTGCGTGGCTCATGACAAATTGCACTTGCTCGATGTGATTATTTGACGAACGTTTCATGTCTAGAATGCAAGATAGCAGACAAACTACACAACATATGGATTTGATTTCACAGGAATGTGATAAACTTAATGCAAGGACAAATAGTTCATGAGTTATAGAACTTTTTCTCTTTTACTAAATCCAAGATGGCTGCCAAAGGAAGCCATTTTTAAAAGTCTACTTCAGTAACTTTGTAGAGCTATCAACAGAGATACTATATGCTAAATTGATTGTCAAACAAACAAGCTGTTTTTAAGAAGATAATTTTTTGAGGTTTTTTGCAATTTTTTGATAAATTCAATATGGCCGCCCAAAACCACTTGAATCATGGGAAATATTTTTATGAACACATAATCATCTTATTGAAGGGATGTTGTATGCCAACTTTGGTTTAAATCTGGCAAATTGTTCATGAGTTATAGCGTACTTTCACTTTTTACTAAATCCAAGATGGCTGCCAAAGGAAGCCATTTTTCAAAAATCTGCTTCAGTCACTTTGTGAAGCTATCAACAGAGATACTATATGCCGAATTGTTTTTCAAACAAGCAAGCAGTTTTTAAGAAGATAATTTTTTGAGTTTTTTGGCATTTTTGTGATAAATTCAACATGGCCGCCAAAAACACTTGAATCATGGGAAATATTTTTATGAACACATAATCATCTTATTGAAGGGATGTTGTATGCCAACTTTGGTTTAAATCTGGCAAATTGTTCATGAGTTATAGCGTACTTTCACTTTTTACTAAATCCAAGATGGCTGCCAAAGGAAGCCATTTTTCGAAAATCTGCTTTAGTAACTTTGTAGAGCTATCGACAGAGATACTATATGCTGAATTGCTTTTCAAACAAGGAAGCAGTTTTTAACAAGATAATTTTTTGAGGTTTTTTGAATTTTTGTGATAAATTCAACATGGCCGCCAAAACCACTTGAATCATGGGAAATATTTCCATGAACACATAATCATCTCATTGAGCGGATGTTGTATGCCAAGTTTTGTTTAAATCTGGCAAATCGTTCATAAGTTATAGTGTACTTTCACTTTTTACTAAATCCAAGATGGCTGCCAAAAGAAGCCATTTTTCGAAAATATGCTACAGTAACTTTGTAGAGCTATCAACAGAGATACTATATGCTAAATTGATTGTCAAACAAACAAGCAGTTTTTAAGAAGATAATTTTTTGAGGTTTTTTGCAATTTTTTGATAAATTCAATATGGCCGCCAAAACCACTTGAATCATGGGAAATATTTTTATGAACACATGATCATCTTATTGAAGGGATGTTGTATGCCAACTTTGGTTTAAATCTGGCAAATTGTTCATAAGTTATAGCGTACTTTCACTTTTTACTAAATCCAAGATGGCTGCCAAAGGAAGCCATTTTTCAAAAATCTGCTTCAGTCACTTTGTAGAGCTATGGCCATAGGTGCTGCAAAGCAAATGTATAATCACATGAATGAGCCATTTTCGAGAAGAAGATTTTAAAAGTTTTTTGTCAATTTTCGGAAAATCCAATATGGCGGCCAAGGTCACATGACCGCTAAAGATTTTATTGCTTATATTTGCTAGACATGAGCAAATGATGCCACACAAAAAAACCGGAAGTTCCTAGACCCTCAGAAAGTGGTGCAATTGAGTACTTCCGGTCTGTGTTCTACCTAAGATGGCGGCCAGGTCAGGTGACCTACATAGCTGGTTTTGGGATATGCACCACAACTCATGGCCCTTTATCAGAATGCGAAATGGCAAGTCAATCGCAGCATTATTTTTCAAGTTACAGTGGTTACAAAAAACGGCGGAAAAATAATAATAATAAATATAGCTGCATAACAGCAATGACGGGTTTCGAGCCTGCATGGCTGATGGCAAATTGCACTTGCTTGATGTGATTATTTGACGAACGTTTCATGTCTAGAATGCAATGTTCTTAACAAGTCCTCTGGTATTTTGGTTTATGAACCACACTGGAATCAACAGACATAACCATTGATAGTCATCTGTCCAATGTTATTCATAATACAGATGATTTTTTTGGAGGTATTTTGCATTTTTGTGATAAATTCAAGATGGCCGCCAAAACTACTTGAATCATGGGGAATTTTTTCACGTACACATAATCATATTGAACGGATGTTGTATGCCAACTTTGGTTTAAATCTGGCAAATTGTTCATGAGTTATAGCGAAATTTCACTTTTTACTAAATTTAAGATGGCTGCCAAATGAAGCCATTTTTCAAAAATCTGTTTCAGTAGCTTTGTAGGGCTATCAAGAGAGATACTATATGCTAAATTCCATGTCAAACAAGCGGGTAGTTTTTAAGAAAATGATTTTTTGATTTTTTTTTTACATTTTTTGGATAAATTCAAGATGGCAGCCAAAACCACTTGAATCGTGGGAAATATTTTCATGAACACATAATCACCGCATTGAACGGATGTTGTATGCCAACTTTGGTTTCAATCTGGCAAATTGTTCATGACTTATAGCGTAACTTCACTTTTTACTAAATCCAGGATGGCTGCTAAAGAAAGCCATTTTTCAAAAATCTGCTTCATTAAATTTGTAGAGCTATCAACATAGGTGCTGCAAAGCAAATTTCTTATCATAGGAATGAGCCATTTTTAAAAAGAAGATTTTTAAAGTTTTTTGTCATTTTCAGAAAATCCAATATGGCGGCCAAGGTCACATGACCGTTAAAGATTTTATTGATGATATTTGCTAGACATGACTCTTTCTGTAGTTTACTGTTTGTCATAGTAATTTAAATCAAGCATGTTGTTTAACCATGGCTGGTTAACATAGCGGCGATGGCAGTGATTTCATTATACAGTTTCTTTCTTTATTGGATGAATTAATTTCTTGTGACTCACTAATCCGGCAATGCGTGTATTTAAATAACAAGGTTCACCGTCAGGATGTTCACATTTGAAATAGCCTGAAAACATTTTAAATACTAAAATATAACGCATGTCATGTTAGCGTAAAATATGAGGCTTCATTGTGGAGATGTATTAAGAAGTTTCTGCGGCCTGGCTGCCATAGAGGGCGCACATTATACTAGAACTGCATGTAACCACGGAACTTACATGATGGGACCTATAGTCGTTTTTGAAATTGTTAATTGCCGCACCATAAACAAAACATTTTAAATATTTTCTTGCACATGTGCTCCAGTTCTCGCATTCCATCTTGTACTTAGTTTAATAACTTATAATTATTATTATATATATGTTGTAAAATTATGTTGTCAATATGATACCAGAGACGTCTAAGTCATGTCAAGTTCTGGTTATAAAATTAATATGTATAATATTTTGTTTACATCTGTGTGGGCGAGTCCCGGGACAGAGTATGCCCGGTATAAACTGTCATATCATAACAGTTACATAAAACGACGGTCTAGCAGTGACAGACGCGTACTTTAATATTGATCAAATTACAACACATGTATAGTCTTAGTATAAACCGTACATAAATCATGTCATGTACTCGATAAAACACTGACAATCAATACAGCGTCGTTTATATTTACAGCCTCTACAAGTATATATAACTTTAATTCGTGTACAAAATATGCACATTTTTGCATTTGAACACGATTAAAATAAAGGCATAACATTTCCACAAATCAATCTGAAAAAAAAACTAGGTGTGATCTGATTTCGTAAATTTTATTGCACTACTAATTACTAGTATAACCATGGAACTGGTTTATAGTTCCATGGTATAACTAAGACTGTTGGACTTGGACAACGACCCGTCTCTCAGGCCGTGACTGTGAAAACTATATAGCGCCACCAGACGGTCGAAGTTTATATGCTGCGCTTTCGTTTTGGTGAGTACACGTTTATTTTATGATCGGAGATTCAAAAGTTGAATATTGATAATATATGACAATATATGTTACTATAAGTGAACGTATCCGAAATGTAAAGGTCTAGTAGTCGCATTCTCAGGTCCAGTTTTCGGTGTAAGATATTAAATATGATAGATTTTGTGCATTTTCTAGTCATTTATCGTGTAAAACAATCATGGCGTCGCCCAGTCATGTCGACCGGAAGTGCGTGCATCGTGTTCAACTTTTGAAAGCATTGCACATGTCTAATAAATTTGGAAATATAGAAAGTCACAGACGTGTCATTTGAGCGGCACAAACAAACAAAGACATTATTTTACAGCTATAATGGGTGAAATAATTGAACAATGTCGCTATTTTATAGTGTCGATTATTTAGAAAGGTCAAACCTCAATTCCCAAAACTAGCAATGTATGAGGTAACCCGAATCTCTGGCCCCCGACCCCTGGCCAATGAGTTATTAATTTACATGTTTTTCTCGCAATTTTTTATATATTTAACGCCACTCGCCAATGTACGTAAAACGCGGAAGTGAATTGGCCGATAAGTTACCATGACTCGACAGTAATATAGAGACATTTCGCGATTGGCGTCTTTCGTGGTCGGTAATATTTACGAAAAAATCTTTGTTCACTGTTTTATAAACTGGCTTGGCAGTTCTCATCACCAAATAAACAATGTCACAGCTATTCGGCCACTTTTCCAACAAATCCAAAATCATAATTGATAATTTTGTTCACTTAACATTTGTACTATGATTACTTTTGAAGTTTTGATAATTTGAATGCATACTTGTACACTCACAAAAATACCCCCAGGATAAGAGAATTTAGTTTATACCCTTGACAAAAAAGCATTATTTTTCCTGTCTTAATATTGATTTTTTTTTTGATCTGTGTAACTGTATGTGGAAATCCTAATAAGATTTAATGTACAGTTCACAACTGACAGTTTTGCAATATTAGAGGTTGTGAACTTGTCCATAGAGGCTGCAAACTGCAATTTTTTTTATAAAGATTGTGTTCACTGACATTTAATTTGTATGTTTTTCTTATTGGTGTGACTACAGTGACTGTGTAGTGTACTCGGCAGTTTTTTTTTTTGTCTTTTGTTGTCTGTTTTGTGTTCTTGGAGTTTTGTACAAAAATCAATGGTTAAATAAGTATATTATTTCCATTTTGCAGTACATCGTAGACAGTACTTGTATACTTGTATACAACCTGCGTCCTTGAAAATCGAGTCTTATCACCATTGCGTTTCCAAGCGAAAATATGTTGATGCCAAAAACGACTGATTTTCGCCAAATCTTCTATGATTTTTTGATAATATCATTAATTCAGTTCAGCGGTTAGATAGATTTATTAGAGACGCTTGTGAAACAAAATTGATGATGTAAATCACTCTGGCGACGAAAAAATCGGCGATAAAGCCAAGGGGATGAGGGACTGAATTTAAAAAAACGTATTTTGTATGTATGCCATTCAATTTGGCCTGAGCCAGAGATTGGCTAGTGGTGTTAAATATATAAAAATTTGTGAGAAAAACATGTAAATGGCTCATTGGCCAGGGGGCCATTCAATTTGGTCGGGGAAATATTGGCTGGGGACAGAGATTCAGGGTTACCCCAATGTATGTGTTAACAATTTCAAAACCTGGAGTCATCCGGTTCTTTGCACATGTGTTTTTTACCAAATTTTCTTGCTGGTCCTTAATTAATTGCTATTTTTGTTATTTGTGGGTATGTTGCATTGATATTTCAATCGTCTTGTGTGTACTTGACTATCTAATGGTTGATTTTGAGCCTATTGCTTGGATACCATACATATAGGTACCTCAGGTATACCTATCTGAGATTTGTTCAATTCATGATGATATCTAATTTTGAACAGCTAACATCGGGGCTATCTCAGCTGACAGGCTGATTGTTAGTCCCCGTTCGGACGTAGTCCGAAAACGGGGACTTATGTTTTGCCCTGTGTGCGTCTGTGCGTCCATGATCACCTGTATCTCGAACATGCATGGACCGATTAAGTTCAAACTTCACTCATACATCACACATTATATGGGACATATGCACATGCATTTTTTTCATGATCTGATTAATGATAGCCGAATAGCGGTCATTTTAAGGCCGAAAATGCATCAAAATCGCACATTTTCACCATTCCGGACCCGGATCTCAGTTATGCATGGACAGATTTTGTTCAAATTTGGTACATACATTAAACATAATAGGACCTTGATGCACGTCATTTTTTTTTGGATCGGGCTTGAAATGGCCGACTGGCGGCCATTTTGTTTTAAAGATTTCAGTTCTGGATCCGTATCCGAGACATGTCTGGATTGATCAAGTTCAAACTTCACACACACATGGTACATCATGTCACAAATAGATATGTGCATTTGTTTCATGATCCGCTTAACAATAGCTGAATAATGGCCATTTTGTTCAGATTTAGTGCATATATTAAACATAATATAAGCTTGATGCATACCAATTTTTCTTCGGATCAAGTTCAAAATGGCCAACTGGCGGCCATTTTGTTTTAAAGAATTTAGTTTTCGATCCATATCTCGGACATGCCTGGACAGATCAAGTTCAAACTTCACATACACATTATACATTATATCATACATATGCCTGTGCATTTGGGCCAGTCCTTTTAAGGTCAAAAATTTACAAAAATTGCACATTTTCACCATACCGGAACTGAATCTTAGTCATGCATGGGCAAATTTAGTTTAAATTTTTGTTTGGATTGTGTTAAAAATGGCTGACTAGTGGCTATTTTGTTTTACTGAATGCAGTTCAACATCCATATTGTTGCTGCTTTGAATGTATATGTCACTCAAATATGAACGGAACGGGGACGTGTCATTGACAATGACTTGTTTTATTTTGTATTGTGACCTTTGACCTATAGTACGAACTGCATGTTGCGGTTTCAGCCACTGGTCAAGTTAATGACCCCTTGTCAATAATCATTGGTTGTAATGATTTACTATTTCACGTTTCCTGAAATCTATCTGAATCAATTAACAGGGCGAACAATTTTTTAAATAATTTGTAGCGAAGAGTGAATAGTTTAGTGAATAGAGATTCAGTGAATATTTTTTATTATGTTTATTAAAGAGTTGTTTGTTACACTTTCCTGTGTAGGTTTGCCATTTATGTGTATTAGTACCAAAAATTGCTGTGTTGACCGTCACATTACTATAATAATTGTAAATTCACTATGTTGCATAATTTAACAGTTCTCTATATTTCACTTGCAGTCTATAACAATCTATTCCTGTATATTGAAAGGTAAGATATGTCTAGGCATGAAAGTTGAATTTGTTATGATCTATACCTTATATAATTTTAATTTGGTTAAAAATTATGTATCAAACATGTACACATTTTATTAGCCGTTAATAATGAAGTGTGATCTGATACTTATACACATTATTACTACATGTCAGCATTATGGTAAAATATATCAAAGTTCACATGATTTGTGGGAGTTAGTGCTATATGTAGATCATTTTGTCACTCAACTGGGGAATTGATATATATATATGTGTCAATCTTTCTAGCCTATGCATACATATCTGGACCAATCAGGTTTTTAGTTTAGTAATTCAATAGACATTCTAAGCAGTAAATAAAGTTTTATGGTGTTCTAATTCAAGACACCTGTATGTCCACAATTTTTAGGTAACATATTTTTGAAATCAACCATTTTTTACAACCAGATCTCATTCACACAAACACTTTGATCATGTTTGAACATGTTTAGAGGTAGATATGAGTGTATGTTTAGCTCTTTATTAACAACTGTATAAACTTCAAAAATCATAAACACAGACATCAGACCTATGTACATGTATTTGTGTGATGATCCAATTCAAGACAGCTGTGTGGTATTTAACTGTGAAGGAAAAAAGTCACAATGCAAGTTTGCAATTTATCTCACTGTTTTGCTTGCAAATTAGCAGTATTGCTAATGAAATTGACACAGGTAGCATCTGTATTTTAATAACAATGTACCTATCTCTTGTAAGTAAAAACAGTGCTCAATTTAGCAAATATATTAAATAAATCAATCGTATTTTGACAATTGTATCTTTCAGATGCCTCGAAAGAAAGGTTGGAAGAGAGGTGAAGCTCTAAAGAAGAGGTTGGCCTTGGGTAGAAACCCACCAACCAATGTCCTTCGGGATCAAAGCGATACTGTCCTTCGGGATCAAAGCGATACTGTCCTTCGGGATCATAATAAATCAGAAAGTATTGTCCTTCGGGATCATAATGAATCAGAAAGTACTGTCCTTCGGGATCATAGCAATACTGTCCTTCGGGATCATAGCAATACTGTCCTTCGGGATCATAGCAATACTGTCCTTCGGGATCATAGCAATACTGTCCTTCGGGATCATAGCAATACTGTCCTTCGGGATCATAGCAATACTGTCCTTCGGGATCATAATGAATCAGAAAGTATTGTCCTTCGGGATCAGAATGAATCTGTAAGTATTATCTTTCGGGATCAGAACGAGTTGCAAATTAGTGCTGGAAGTGTTTTTAATAAAGTACATGATGAAGAAACAAATAATGTTGCAGAGAGTTTCTCATTAGAGCAATTTCATTTCTTAAATGATTCAGTTGGAAATGTTAATGATCAGACAACAGGTAATAAGTTCATGCTAAAAACTTCAGTACAAGGAAGTTTTCATCAAGGTCATCATCAATTTCTAGATAACAGTGGAAAACAGTGTGTTGCAAATAGCTTAGTTTCTATGATATTCAGTCAAATCAAATATGTAGATTCATGGGAATCGGAAGACTTGGATATAATACTGCAAACTGGTAATGAATTGTATGGCTTTTTACAACAGTCTACAACTGTTAATTCAGAACTGTTATTGGTGACAGAATTACCACAAACAGTTGATTTATTTGACACCCAGTTTACTTTGAGTGTTGGTGACTCATTATTTGGTATTATTGGTGAAAGTGATGATGAGAACACATTTCTTACACCATTTGACAATGCTCTTGATATATCATTAACTGAATATAATTCATGCTTTGTTATATTTGGCGGAGCAGCATTTGCTGTGATCAAGAATGATGGATTTTATTGGATCTTTGATTCACATTCAAGAAATTCCAAAGGCATGGTAGCACCTGATGGATTAAGCATAGTAATCAAGTTCAGTAGTATTGAGATGGTGTATAAACATTGTTGTGATCTTGCTGTATCCATGCACGTGCATGAAAATGAACAGTTTGAAGTTACGGGTATAAATGTTAATGCTGAAAAGTATCATGTTATTGACAGTGAAACACAGTCAGATAATGAAGTGGAGTTAGTTGAATCAGATCATACACCTTTTTTATATAAACCCTTGTCCTCTGAGATGTGTCAAATATTGTGTACTGAACTTAGTTTACAAAATGAAAGAGACAGATTTGGGTTTCATACTGAAAATTTTGAAATGGGTGAACCATGCAAAACCAAATCTATCCAAGGGGATGGTAATTGTTTTTTCCGGGCTTTGTCATATGTACTATCTGGAAGTGAGGATAACCACATGCAAATCAGATTAGCCATTGTAAATCATCTAAAGAAGAATAACCCTGTATTTTACCCCTTTTTGACTCCCATGTGCGAAGCACAAAATGGGAGTCTTTGCAGTTAGTGTGTCTGTATGTGTGTATGTGTGTATGTGTGTATGTGTGTATGTGTGTATGTGTGTGTGTATGTGTGTATGTGTGTCCGACTGTTCCACTGCTATCTCAAGAACCATACATCGGTTTTTGATGAAACTTGGTGCATAGATGCTCTGGGCCAATGCGCAGATTTGATTAGGTTTTGGTAAAAATCCATGCTCGTTAATTACCTAATTTGCATGATAATTAGCTAATTTTTAGCTGTTCTATGACTGTTCCACTGATATCTAAAGAACCACTCATTGGATTTTGATGAAACTTGGTACATAGATGCTCTGAACATATGCGCAGATTTGATTAATTTTTGGTAAAAATCCGTGCATATTAATTACCTAATTTGCATGATAATTAGCTATTTTTTAGTGGTTCCATGACTGTTCCACTGATATCTAAACAACCACTCATTGGATTTTGATGAAACTTTGTACATAGATGCTCTGAACTAATGCTAGGTTTTGATTAGTTTTTGGTAATAATCCGTGGATACTAATTACCTAATTTGCATAATGATTAGTCAATTTTCGGTTTTTCCACTGATATCTCAAGTACTAATCATCACATTTCAATGAAACTTGGTACATAGATGTCATACGACACTGCACAGACCTGATAGTTTTTATGGTAATATCAGTACGTATTAATTACCTAATTTGCATAATTAATTAATTTTCAGCATTTGATATAAGTAGTTAGCATTACATTTCAATGAAACTTGGTACTTACATACTCAAGGACTATGCAGAGATTGATTGTTTTCGATAAATATTTGTGCATATTAATCACCTAATTTGCATAATTAGTTAATTTTCAGCTTTTCCACGGGTATCTCAAGTACTAATCATCGCATTTCAATGAAACTTGGTACATAGATCCTTTAGGACTATGCAGAGACCTGATTAGTTTTAGGGTAAATAATTGTGCATATTAATTACCTAATTTGCATAATTAATTTTCAGCTTTTCTACTGATATCTAAAGTACTAATCATCATATTTCAATGAATCTAGAATTATGCAGACCCAATTAGTTTCCGGTAAATATTTGTGCATATTAATCACCTAATTTGCATAATTAACCAACTTTCACACTGATATCTCAGGTACTATACATCACATATCAATGAATGTACATGGATGCTGTAGGACAATAGACAGACCTGAATAATTGTGGGTTAAAATCTGTACATATTAATTACCTAATTTGCATAATTAACCAATTTTAATCTTTCACACTGATATCTAAAGTACCGTAAAAACTCCAAAATTTCGACTGGTTTTAAATAATTTGTGTTAGAAATGTGACGTGTTTTTAGAGTCAAAATTAAGGTGCATTTTCGGACAGTCGAATTTTTCAGAATAGAAATCAGCAAAAAAAAATGGGGATGATAGACAGTGTGCTTCATTAGTTTTTAAAAAATGCAATGTCCGTCAATTGACGTAAACTTCCTCATGTTTCACGGTAAAAGCAAAGGTCGTGGCCAAGTTGTAACTCAAAATCTAAACAAAGTCATCAATCAGTGAGTATTATGACAAGCAAAACAAAACATCAAGACGCGGAGAAGAGGTCAGCACAAAACTAATAGGTCAAAAGACAAAGCTGTCTCGCACTACCTAGGAAAACTTGCGAATGTTCGAAGTACAGGTACCCATTGGACAAAAGATACATGGAAGTTTAGCAAACGATCTCCCCGACCCAGTGCAATGTATCCGGTTAGAATCAAAGCTCACGTGTCCCTTATTTGAGCACCGTACCGGTGATTTGAGGGACCAAATTCTGCCGTAAATTCGCCCTTGGATTAAAAAATATAATGGGATTTAAGAAAATAAAATGGGACTTTTAAGGTGTATTTTGGCGTCATTTTTCGGACATTTCAATCAATCCTGCCGGCTAAAATAGAGTCTAAGTTTTACCGTAGTCATTGACGTCTGTCTATTCAAGAGTACACGAGTATGATTTTTATCGTGACTAGCGTGAGCGGGTAAGCTTCCTTTCGAGAATGAGCTGTTATCACTGTGAACAATGTTAAATTATTCTTCAGATGACCAGTTTATTTTTTAAAAACAACTAATTTTTTTATTTAAAAAAAATCATGCCGTTTTCGCAACATCCAGCTTTTTGATTGGTTAATTAGCGATTTGACCTATTTGACCTAAGAGAACATGGCGGATATCCTACAGCATCAAACGTTTATACGAGACCGGAATCATTCACTTACGATGAAACTAAGTTGACTTTTATTTGTATTTCATAACCATTCAACAAATTTATTTTGTGTACATTATTATAATCACTACTGAGTACAGTAATAATCAACAATTCAGAAACGCAGCATGCCGAGATTTTTGTGTTCGTTTTTATTTGAAACTTCGTTTATTTAGAATATATTTTCGTTACCAATAAAATAAAAATCTCTCAGTCAATCAGAAACCCGGATTCATGCCTTTGAGAAAGGTCCCGTTTGAACGCTCACATCGGTTTTTTTTTTCGTTTGGGGGAAAACTAAAACTGGTCGCAATTTTCGAATAAGAATGAGTCGGCAATTTTTAGTGGAGTCGAAAATTTGGAGGTAAATAAAACACCGAAACCCGGCAAATAAATAGGCGGTCAAATTTTTAGAGGGGTCGAAATTTTGGAGTTTTCACGGTGCTAATTATTCCATTTCAATGAAACTTAGTACAAAGATGCTCTAGGACAATGTACAAACCTAATTAGTTTGGGGTAAAAATCTGTTCATATTAATTCCCTAATAAGCATAATAATTCATAATTTTTTGGTTCTAATCACATTTCAATTAAACTTGGAGACATAGATTTTCTGTTACATTGCGCAGACCTCATTAGTTTTACACTCAAATCTGGTCATATTAATTTTCTGATTTGCATAATTAGTTTTCAGCTAAGTAATTTCGAATTATATTTAATGTGTCTCCAATACTCTCAGCACATGGGAGTTCTTTCTAAGCTTTCTTTGATTAAGACCAGGCCATGTGTCTGTTGATGATTACATTATAGTATCTGGTATGCAATATGCTCAAACATGGGCAACAGAAGTTGAAATACTTGGAGCTGCTGATTTATTAAGAACAGATATTTGTACATTTAGCAGAGGTAAATGGATTAGATACTCCAACTATCAGCTTAACAAGAGTGTAACCAATAATGGTAAAGCAATATACTTAAAACACGCCATGGAAATACATTATGAAGTGATTGAATGTGTCAAGCATGCTGGTGATATGTTGTGTGACTGCTCCCAGAGCATTATTATAGAACAAGACAGGGTGTCAACAATTGGAATGAAGAAAAGACGCTTAGAAAGCATAGAAACTGATATTGGAACAACAATGAAATTATTTAAAAATGATAGTAATATAGAGTCAGATGATGTACCAAACACTTTAACTACACCAGCAAAAATTACACGATCTCGGGGCAGACGTTCCTATCTTAAATGTTTGAAAGAATATTTTCAAAGAAAACAAACTGAGCAACATGTTGTTAATAAATGTAAACTAGAGAAACAGCGAGAGCGATATTACAATGATGACAGTTTTTGCCAGAGGAAAAAAAAGAACATGATTCAACATTATGCAAATAATAAGTCTCACAGAGAAGCTTTGAAGTCAAAAAGCATTACAAAATATAAAGACGATGAATTACACAGGGAGTCTGTGAAATCTAGAAGCATTACTAAATATAAAGATAATGAGTCACACAGGGAATCTCTAAAGGCAAGAAGCAAAGTAAAATATGAACAAAATGACATACATAGGGAAGTTTGGAAGACAAGGAGCAGAGCAAAATATAAATATAATCCGTCACATAGAGAAGCAGTGAAATCAAAAAGTATTACAAAATATAAATCCAATGAGTCGCACAGAGAAGCTGTGAAGGCAAGGAGTACTACAAAATATAAAACCAATGAGTCACACAGAGAAGCTGTGAAGACAAGGAGTACTACAAAATATAAAACCAATGAGTCGCACAGAGAAGCTGTGAAGGCAAGGAGTACTACAAAATATAAAAAGAATGAACAGCATAGAAAAGATGTTTTAAATAGAACACCCACCAAGAGATTAATAGAATCAAATAAGAAACAATATTTTAGAAATGTATTGGATATGTTTAGAAATGAAATTGCCTATGGACCAGATTTTGTCTGTGCAGTATGCCATCGGCGACTTTTCAGAAATCAAGTTATTCACTGTAAAAAAGAGGTGTACACCAAAAAAGGTGGAAATGTCGTATTAATTGCAGATAAGTGTATTACCAAAGATTATCTACACAAATGTAGCAGTGTGTGTTCTAGTGATAGTGAATGTTTATATTTGAAAAATGGACAGTGTAAATTATGGATTTGTTTCACTTGTCAAAGAAAAATTCTGAGTGGTAAAATTCCATGTGAAGCAGTTACCAACAATCTTAATCTGAAGCCTATTCCAGATGAATTAAAATGCTTAAACTCTCTTGAACAACATTTGGTGGCATTGCACATACCTTTTATGAAAATGTTGGCTTTACCAAAAGGTGGACAGAATGGTGTTCATGGACCTGTTGTATGTGTCCCTTCTAGCATTGATAAAGCTACATCCATTTTACCAAGATGTGAATCAGATGACCAAATGATAAAAGTAAAACTGAAGCGGAAACTAACATACAAGGGCCATTATCAGTATCACTTTGTAAATGAGGCTCATATAAAGAATGCATTAGTATATCTCCAGAAGAACAATAAATGGTATAGTGATGTTTGTTTTAACAAAAATTGGGTTAATCCTTTAGCAAAAATTGAAGAAGAAATTGAAACACCAGATAGCGAAGATAGTGCCTCAAAACATTCTGAAGAAAAAAATAGAGATTTTGAGGACAATGAAGAAGAAAAAGATGGATTACTTTTAGATACATGTCTTCAACCAGTTGATGTTGGACCCGAAGTTCTTGATCAACCTTCTGATGAAATATCTTGTATTGCCCCTGCTGAAGGAAATAGTCCAGTTAAAATGTTAATGGATGAGGGTAATGAAGCAAAGTCTTTTCCTGTATTGTATCCTGAAGGATCACCAACATTTCATGACAAACGCAGTGAAAAAATAACATTGTCAAGATATCTGCATACTCGTTTGATGAATGCAGATGGTAGATTTGCAAAAAATACAGATTTTATATTTTATGCTCAGTATTTGTCAGAAGTACAACAAGTTGTCTCAAATGTGTCTATTGCTTTACGCAAAGGTTCTGGTAAAGCAGGTGGTCAATCTGTAACAGCTGCAACTCTAACAAATTCACAGTCATTGACTGACATTCTTAAGCACAATGAGGGATACAAGTTTTTGAAACCCATCCGTGGAACACCCCCTTTTTGGCAAAGTGCACAGAAAGATTTATTTGCAATGTTAAGACAGCTTGGTATACCTACATGGTTTTGTTCATTTTCATCTGCTGACACGAGATGGCCTGAAATAATTGAATGTATTCTTCGAGAAGAAGGTGATACACGAAGTTTTGAAGAGCTTGATTGGTCTGAAAAATGTTCTGTATTAAGAAACAACCCTGTAACTGCAGCTCGAATGTTTGAACACAGATTCCACTCTTTTTTGAAACAGGTAATAATGTCACCTGCAGCACCTATTGGCGAAATAGTAGATTATTTTTACCGTGTTGAATTTCAGCAACGTGGTTCTCCTCATACACATTGTCTTTTCTGGGTAAAGAATGCACCAATTATTGATAAAGATGATGACGAAGAAGTAACAACTTTTGTGGACAAATATGTCACTTGTGAAATGCCATCTCCGGAACAAGATGAAGAACTTAATGAGATTGTGAATAGTGTACAAAAACACAGTACAAGACATTCAAAAACTTGCAGAAAACTTGGTACTACTTGTAGATTTAATTTCCCACGTCCACCTTCAGAAAAAACCTTTATTGTTCGAACTGATGGAGACAAATCTAATGACAAAGAAGAGAAAACAATTGAAACTGATGATGTCATACAGAATTATGTTGATAGTGAATCAGAATATCAAGAAACAGACCAACAAAATGAGATGACTAAAGATACAGCCATGGCAATTTTGACAAAAATCTGGAATATACTACTCAATTCTGAAAAGAACTTCACATCTGTTTCATCCTTGTTTGCGTACATTGAATTAACCCAAGAAAACTTTGAGAAAGCGTGTAGCGTGTTGACAAAGAAAACAAGCATAGTTTTAAAACGCCAACCTTCTGATGTTTGGGTAAATCAATATAACAAAGATCTTCTGAGATGCTGGAATGCAAATATGGACATACAATATATTGTGGATGCCTACAGTTGTGTTGTGTACATTATTAGCTACATTTCAAAAGCAGAACGAGAAATGGGATTGTTGTTAGATCATGCACAGAGGGAAGCATCAAAAGAAGGGAATATGGATGCAAAACTTGCAATGAAAAAAATTGGAGGTGTATATCTTCACAACCGTGAGTTGAGTGCTCAGGAGGCTGTATACAGAGTTTGTAATTTGAGGTTAAAAGAATGCTCAAGAAAAGTACAATTTATTCCTACAGGCGATACTCCAATTAAAATGAGTCTTCCACTAGCAATTTTAAAGAGCATGAGTAAAGGCGGAGATCTCAACAATGAAAACATTTGGATGACAAGTATGCTTGATCGTTATAAGAATAGACCAAATAAAATTAATACCATGTGTCTTGCAAGTTTTGCTTCTGAATACAGAATTGTACCTACGTCAGAGGTAGAAAGAAAAAGAAATATTGATAACAATAAAGTTATTAAACTTAATAATGGTCTAGGTTATATGCAAAAGAGAACAAGAACTGATCCTGCAGTTGTCAGATATGCAAGATTTTCAGTAACTAAGCAACCAGAAAAGCATTATCAAAGTATATTGCAACTTTTTCTACCATATAGAGCTGAATGCCAGTTGAAACCTAAACAATTCCATTCATTTGAAGAGTTTTATCAAACTGGTGCTGTGAAATACAAGAACAATTGGCCTGAAAGAGTAAAATCTATAGTTGACAGAAATAAAGCAATGTTTGAGAAAGATGTTGATGTTATTGATGCAGCTGAGCAAATGCTTGAGTCATGCTCTATTTTAGAAGATGCATGGGCACAAATTCACCCAGAGTCTGAGAAGGAAAGATTAGAATGTTTAGAATCAGCTAGTACGAATTCGGTATCTAATGAATCAGAAAGTGAAGATTCAATTCCAGACTTGTTGCACAAAGATAAAAAAGACGTTTGTAAAGAAGTATATAGTCAGTGTGGAATGTCCAAAGATGAGGCTAAAATATTGATGAGATCACTTAATGATAAACAGCGTGATATATTTTACACTGTTCGACAATGGTGTTTAGATAAAGCTAATGGCAAGAATGTTGCACCATTTCACATGTTCTTAAGCGGAGGAGCAGGAACAGGAAAATCACATGTTATCAAGGCTGTGTATTATGAGGCTTCAAGAATTCTTGCTCGTATTCTACCAAATCCAGATGATATTTCTGTTCTGTTAACAGCACCAACCGGTGTAGCTGCGTTCAACATAAATGCAACCACTGTCCATAGTACTTTCTCAATAGCAGTTGATGCCAAATTGCCATATCAACCACTAGGACAAGATACATTAACCACCATTCGTTCCAAACTAAGTAGTCTGCAGATTCTTATTATTGATGAAATTTCAATGGTTGACAAGAAGTTGCTTTGTTATATACATGGGAGATTAAGGCAAATCAAACAGACTGGTGACTATTCACCATTTGGAAATGTTTCTGTGATTGCTGTAGGCGATTTTTATCAATTACCACCTGTAAAAGGAAAAGCTTTATATGTTAGTAGCGAAGGCATGGATCTGTGGAATGATTATTTCGCTATTGCTGAATTAACAGATGTAGTAAGGCAGCAAGATCAACAGTTTGCTGAGGCATTAAATAGCGTCAGAACACGAAGAAAATCTGATGAATTACCAGCAAGTGTTGTGAACATGTTTCGTCTATGTGAAACTGGTGAAGAGTACAATGGTATGCATATATTTGCAACAAATAAAGATGTGGATCAATGTAATATACACATGCTTCATTTAACATGTTCAAACCCCATATGTATTAATGCTCAAGACTTTTCTAGAAATACTAAAACTAAAAAACTAGAACAGAGGGAGAGGAACTATGTCAAAGTCTACAATACAAACTTGGCAAAGACGATTACTTTGGCTATAAATGCTCGTGTGATGTTAATTAAAAACATTGATGTATCTGATGGTCTAGTGAATGGTGTTTTTGGCAAAATTTCACATATTTCTTTTGAAGACAATAACATATTTCCATCCTGTATATATGTAGTGTTTGATAACATGAAGGTTGGTACTAAACTACGCAGTAAATCTGGAAGCTTCTCTGTATTATTACCAAATAGCACACCTATAAAACCATCAGAGGACAGAGTAAACAATGGTGGAGGCATTAGAAGACAATATCCATTAAAGCTAGCTTATGCATGCACTATACACAAAGTACAAGGATTAACAGTAGAGAAAGCTGTAGTATCATTGAATAAAATATTTTCTCCAGGGCAAGCTTATGTAGCCTTGAGTAGAGTTAAGACATTAGATGGCCTTATTATTCAAGATTTCAAGGAATCGAGTATGTATTGCAATGAAAAGATTGAATCAGCTCTATTAAGCATGCCAAAATACTTGACGTCAAAATCAGTGTCAGACAGGGTTTGCCAATGTACTATCTTGCTACTCAATGTTGAAGGATTATTATCTCATTTTGAAGACATCAAATGCGATAAAAGACTTGTTAATGTTGATTTTATGTGTTTGACAGAAACCTGGCTACTGGATGGGCAACTATATAGTGAATTGGAATTAAACGATTTTGATTTTCATCACAAACCACGGTCATTATCTTATGACACATCTAATGAGATCACATCAGATTTGAAACAACAGGCACATGGAGGTGTAGCAGTTTATTCTAGCATTCATAAAAGTACTGAATTCCTCAAGCTACATGTATCTAATTTGGAGTACTTAGCTTTTTATGTGGAAGACATACGTGTGTCAGTAGCTGTTATATATAGACCGCGGTCATATAAAGCTGATGTGTTTAGAGAAAACCTATTGTGTCTGGTTAGTGAAATGAGTAAAATATCTGCAAGTAACATTATTATTGGTGATTTCAACGAAAATATACTTGTGTCTTCCAGTGTGCAGAACATTTTGGAAAAGCAAGGATTCAAACAATGTGTAGCCTTACCAACTACAGAAAGTGGAACGTTGATTGACCATGTATACATTAAAAACGCTGACATTCTTAATGTTGAAGTTATACAAACTTATTATGGGTTTCATGATGCTGTGATTATTCGGTTCTGAAAGTATCATTATTTTGGTACACTCAACCTAGATTTATTATTATTGAAATTCCAATTTGCTACAACTGGAATGCTAAAATCACACTTAAGTGATATGTCTATTATAGGCGAAATATTTCAATGTATTTAGATATTAAGACTCCCTTTCTACTTTTACTGCACGAATAACATTCCTGGGCGTGAAAGTAAAACTAAGGGACACGCTCACCCACCCCACTCTACTTCACTCATTATAGGATTGGGAGGGGGGCACTTACTGACATGGATATCTCGCTAACTTATTTTTTATAACAAAACATATTTATTTTTTTTAACAGATTAGATAGTTGCAGTTACGTGGCATTTATTTATTGTATCTATTTTATGTTAAATTGTTTAGCTGATCAATGTAATGATGTTAACTACCATAATGTAATTGTTTACACGGACATAGTATAGGTCGTTATGCAAGATATATGATGTAATTAAGGACTTTGAATATAGAATCTATATTGTGAGGTCTAATAATTTCAGGAGAGCAGTAACGTAATTGCAACTTTAATTTAAAACATCATTTATAATTTCAATTATTCACACAGTATCCGTCAAGTGCCCCCCTCCCAATAAAAAATATATTTTTATCTATACTACTCAAAACAATTTAGGGAACACCTTGCTTCTGACATTATATATTGTTTAATGTTATGTAACTGTTATATTGACACAACCTTGCATGTTTGGTTTGGGTTCCAATATTAGAAAATTAAATGTAGCAAAGAAATTGAAAAGTTTATCATAAACCTGCTCGAAATGCATGTTATGTTGTCACACATTCTCCAAGCATGTCACCACGTCATTAATAATTTGAACATGGAAGTGGACGAATAATAACTGACACCTATATGTGTCAAAGCTTTTCAACAGCACAGAATTGACTAAGGTTAAACCACCCATTTGTGACAACTTTAGATGAGAGTGATACCATCTTGACACAGGTTTTAACAGCCAAACTATGGCCATCAATGTCAAATTCAGCGCCTTTGGAACATAAATCATACCAAAGTGAGTGACCAAGCCAAGTCAATGATCTCATGCATCATTTCATACAGGCTGATTAACACTTTGTCGATGCCACAGTCGGATAGCATAATCACTTAATGTGGTGACAGCATTATGATACAAGTTGATTAACGTCTCCCCCTCTCCATAGCCAAATTACATCAAACATATAAGCCTGCTGGACAACAAATATATGCTGTAGAAGTTTAGAATTGTAAACCGAGCCACACCATGTACTTGATGTCACATATTGCCTATGTCAATACCGGTTCCCTCACAGAAAGAGTGTATCCAGAATCACAATGTGCTTTGAGATCAGGTCGCTCCATTATAGACATGATTTTCTCTTTGAGGCAACTCCAGGAAAAGTGCAGGGAAAAGCGACAATCTCTATACTTGGCTTTCATTCGACCTGGTAAGCCGCAGTGGCTTATTCAGTCTTCTTCAGCGCATAGGCTGCCCACCAAAGCTCCTAAGCCTCATCAAGTCTTTTCATACAGACATGAAAGGCACTGTCAGCTTCGACGGGGATTCAACTGAACCATCCGACATTCGCAGCAGTGTTAAGCAAGGATACGTGCTCGTTTGCTGATGATGCTGTTCTTGCGAGTCACACCCATGACGGTCTACAATGACTTATGGACCACGTCTCTAAAGCCTGCAAAGAGTTCGCGCTCACAATCAGCATTAAGAAGACGGAGGTAATGGCACAGAACCCTTAAATACCACCCTCCATTCAATCAATGACTCGCAGTTGGCTGTGGTCAACAACTTCAGATACTTGGGCTCAAACATCTCTCAGAACCTGTCCCCTTGATACAGAGATAAATGCACGCATTGGAAAAGCCACAGGAGTGATGTCCAAGCTGACAAAGAGAGTCTGGGAGCACAAAAACCTGACTCTTAGCACGAAGTTGAAAGTCTACCACGCATGTGTTCTCAGCACTCTTATATACAGTAGTGAAACATGGGCAACCTACACAAAACAGGAAGCTAAACTAAATGCCTACCACATGAGATGCCTACGTCGACTATTATGGATCACCTGGGAAGACAAGATCACCAACCGTGAAGTTGTCAGCAAGGCCAAAACAACATCATTCTTCGCCATGTCGAGTCAAAGATGACTGCGCTGGCTGGGTCATGTTAGTCATATGGACAAGGAACGTTTCCAAAGGACTTGCTGTACGGTCAACTAGAGGAAGGAACACGCCCAGTTGGTCGGCCACGCCTTAGGTTCTCTGATGTCTGTAAAAGAGACCTCAAGGCTACTCACATAGACACACAGTCATGGGAGATAACAGGCAATGACCGCTCAGCATAGAGACAAGCAGTCACCAAAGGCATCCAGAGCACATAGCAGGACAGACACGAAAAACAGCGACAGAAGCGACTGAGGAGTAAAGCATCTACCAGCTCACTAGACAACTCAGTTTTCATTTGCGGGGTCTGTAACAGGGACTGTCACTCAAGAATTGGGCTCTACAGCCATCACAGACGCTGCTCAAGTTTACCCACATCATGGTGCAACCCATCGTCTTCCTAGACGGAGGACGCCGACGATGACAATATTGGACAAAACATTCTAATTTGATCGACTTGGTATTCATCTAATATGAACCCAATTAACTATTCATAGAATTTATTGTCATGTGATGGATAAACTGTTCATATTATCGTGTATGTGTTGTACATTGTTGTGTCACCAATTATAATACATTCATTATTATAATTTTCATTCCTGTGAAATGTGCTATCATAACATGCATTTTGATCTAATTTATTGTAGTTGTAACTGGAAAAATAGAAATCATGTTTGAATCAGGCTATTTTGGTGTCCCCCTAACTGTTTTGAGTAGTTTAGTTAATGAAATAGGATTTTGTTATTGTTTTTCTGGGTTGTAAATTATACCTTATTTCTTTTAGCCGAATTATTATCATAAATACAGAATCTATTTAGGTAAAATAAACGAAACTGTAATATGGTTAGAACAATGTCTTCAAAGCAACGAAATGTAAGAATTCATTTTTAATCCTGTAGCCTTGTTGTTTCTCAATGTTATGTTAAACATATTTTCACAGAAGAAAACCGAGCATGCGTTCTCTGAATTTGTGCACTCATATTTGTCATATGTATTATGAATATGTAACAAGACCATATATTATATATTTAGTGAGGTACTAGGAGCATATATTATGTCAGTGTCAGTCAAAAAATTATTTGTGCGTGTGATATATTCTAGTGTTGTTGAATATACATGATTTCACTATAATTCTAATTTTCAATTAGATTTTAAAAACCAGTTTCTTTTTGTTTCACATTATGAACTTAGCTAATGAACTTCTGTACTGATATATAATATCATTTGCTTATTTAGATGACTGTATTATATATATCCCAAACCACATGTAATAGAATTGATGTTGCCAAAATAAATAACTCTTTACTGAAATAACAAAACTACGTGATTTACTCAGTTATATGTTAGGGAACCTCCCAAGCAAATGTTTCTTATATTACTGTACCCTGGCTTGACAAACACATGCATGTGAGGATTAGAACAATGAATGCATGACACAATTATGCCAATAGATGCATATTCATACTGAAAACTGTTCAGGATATTATAATTGTGCATATTTGATGAACCACATAACCATATCCATCTAATCGGTTTCCCACATATTGTGCCATATTTTTTTCAATCTCTCTTCTCTATATACAATAGTTCTCATAACATTAGGTTTAGGCATACCTAATGAATAATATACTGTTGACTAACATGTTTGCAATTAAATCAAATGGATGCAAATATATATATTTATCCACTGGGAATGGCAGTCCTTATTCTGTGATACTTTTGGTTAATAAAAATAATTATTTTCGTTATTTTTATATCATCATTAATAAAAGTACATTTGAGACGTTATGAATATATAAGGATAAAATATGCTAAAATTTGTATAAATAGTATTTCATTCATATGTTGTAGGGCATTTCTAGTTAACATTAAATTCACGAACATAATCAACTCACTACACGGAGGCTATATGTCGTAACAATAGTTTTAGGAAGCTTTGTTGTTTTAACTAAATGCAAGATGGCAGACAAACTACACAATATATGGATTTGATTTCATATGAATATGATAAACTTAATGCAAAGATTCCACATACCGAATTTTGAATCAGTCTGGCAAATAGTTCATGAGTTATAGAACATTTTCTCTTTTACTAAATCCAAGATGGCTGCCAATGGAAGCCATTTTTCAATAATCTGTTTCAGTAACTTTGTAGAGCTTTCAACATAGGTGCCATATTCTAAAATACTAGTCAAACAAGCGGGCAGTTTTGAAG
The DNA here is from genome assembly GCF_978046115.1 of Saccoglossus kowalevskii. Lineage (NCBI taxonomy): Eukaryota > Metazoa > Hemichordata > Enteropneusta > Harrimaniidae > Saccoglossus > Saccoglossus kowalevskii. The sequence goes on from NW_028188688.1 coordinate 23,943, forward strand.
GAGAAAATGTTTTCAAGGTTTTTTGCGTTTTTCTTGATAAATTCAAGATGGCCGCCAAAGCTACCTGAATCATGGGAAATATTTACATGAACACAATCATCTTATTGCAGTGATGTTGTGTGCCAACTTTGGTTTCAATCTGAAAATTTTTTCATGAGTTATAGCATAATTTCACTTTTTACTAAATCCAAGATGGCTTCCAAAGGAATCCATTTTTCAAAAATTTGTGTCAGTAACTTTGTAGAGCTATCAACAGAGATACTATATGCTAAATTTTTTGTCAAACGGGCAAGAATTTTTCAAGAAGATAATTTTTTGAGGTTTTTTGCATTTTTTTGATAAATTCAAGATGGCCGCTAAAACCACTTGAATCATGGGAAATATTTTCATGAACACATAATCACCTCATTGAGCGGATGTTGAATGCCAAGTTTTGTTTAAATCTGGCAAATCGTTCATAAGTTATAGCGTACTTTCACTTTTGACTAAATCCAAGATGGCTGCCAAAGGAAGCCATTTTTCGAAAATCTGCTTCAGTAACTTTGTAGAGCTATCAACAGAGATACTATATGATAAATAGATTGTCAAACAAGCAAGCAGTTTTTAAGAAGATAATTTTTTGAGGTTTTTTGCATTTTTTTGATAAATTCAAGATGGCCGCCAAAACCACTTGAGTCATGGGAAATATTTTTATGAATACATAATCATCTCATTGAGCGGATGTTGTATGCCAAGTTTTGTTTAAATCTGGCAAATCGTTCATAAGTTATAGCGTGCTTTCACTTTTTACTAAAACCAAGATGGCTGCCAAAGGAAGCCATTTTTCAAAAATCTGCTTCAGTAACTTTGTAGAGCTATCGACAGAGATACTATATGCTGAATTGCTTTTCAAACAAGGAAGCAGTTTTTAACAAGATAATTTTTTGAGGTTTTTTGAATTTTTGTGATAAATTCAACATGGCCGCCAAAACCACTTGAATCATGGGAAATATTTCCATGAACATATAATCATCTCATTGAGCGGATGTTGTATGCCAAGTTTTGTTTAAATCTGGCAAATCGTTCATAAGTTATAGCGTACTTTCACTTTTTTACTAAATCCAAGATGGCTGCCAAAGGAAGCCATTTTTCGAAAATCGGCTTCAGTAACTTTGTAGAGCTATCAACAGAGATACTATATGCTAAATAGATTGTCAAACAAGCAAGCAGTTTTTAAGATAATAATTTCTTGAGGTTTTTGGCATTTTTGTGATAAATTCAAGATGGCCGCCAAAACCACTTGAGTCATGGGAAATATTTTCATGAACACATAATCATCTTATTGAGTGGATGTTGTATGCCAAGTTTTGTCGAAATCTGGAAAATTGTTCACAATTTATAGCGTAATTTCACTTTTCACTAAATCCAAGATGGCTGCCAAAGGAAGCCATTTTTCAAAAATCTGCTTCAGTACCTTTGTAGAGCTATCAACAGAGATACTATATGCTAAATTGATTGTCAACCAAGCAAGCAGTTTTTAAGAAGATAATTTTTTGAGGTTTTTTGCATTTTTTGATAAATTCAATATGGCCGCCAAAACCACTTGAATCATGGGAAATATTTTTATGAACATATAATCATCTTATCGAAGGGATGTTGTATGCCAACTTTGGTTTAAATCTGGCAAATTGTTCATGAGTTATAGCGTACTTTCACTTTTTACTAAATCCAAGATGGCTGCCAAAGGAAGCCATTTTTCAAAAATCTGCTTCAGTCACTTTGTAGAGCTATGGCCATAGGTGCTGCAAAGCAAATGTCTAATCACATGAACGAGCCATTTTTGAGAAGAAGATTTTAAATTTTTTTTGTCAATTTTCACAAAATCCAATATGGCGGCCAAGGTCACATGACCGCTAAAGATTTTATTGCTGATATTTGCTAGACATGAGCCAATGATGCCACACAAAAAAACCGGAAGTTCCTAGACCCTCAGAAAGTGGTGCAATTGAGCACTTCCGGTTTGTGTTCTACCTAAGATGGCGGCCAGGTCATGTGACCTACATGGCTGGTTTTTGGATATGCACCACAACTCATGGCCCTTTATGAACATGGAAAATAGCAAATGAATTGCAGCATTATTTTTCAAGTTACAGTGCTTTAAAAAACGGTGGAAAAATAATAAGAATAATAATAATAAATATAGCTGCAGAGCAGCTATTAACGGCTTTCAAGCCTGAAGGGCCATAACACCATTAAATTTGGAAAAAAAAAGTTTGAAGATTTGATTTGTGCAATGTATATACGTGTAGGTTACACAACGTTCTGGCCCAATGCCTTCATTATAGCGCTATTTCTATGTCTCTAACTTCAATAGTGCTCGAGATATTGTATATATGCATATTTAATTAGTTCTATGACCATATATGGTCAACGGATAGTATGTTGGCCAATTCTCTTTCCATTGCCTTCAATATAGCGTTGGTACCCTGTCTGTACATGCAATACTGCTTGAAATATTAGAGACATGCATATTTAATGAGTTCTATGACCATATATGGTCAACGGATATGTTGGCCAATTCTCTTTTCTATTGCCTTCAATATAGTGTTTGTTCCATGTTTGTACATGGAATAGTGCTTGAGATATTAGAGACATGCATATTAAATGAGTTCGATGACCATATATGGTCAACAGATATGTTGGCCAATTTTCTTGTCCATTGCCTTCAATATATCATTGGTACAATGTTTATACTTGCAATGGTGCTTGAGATATTGGAGACATGCATATTTAATGAGTTCTATGACCATATATGGTCAACGAATATGTTGGTCAATTTTCTTGTCCATTGCCTTCGGTATACCGTTAGTTCCATGTTTGTACATGCAATAGTGCTTGAGATATTGGAGACATGCATATTTAATGAGTTATATGACCATATATGGTCATTGAAGATGTTGACAATTTCTCTTGTCCAAAGCCTTCAATATAGCAATGGTTCCATGTCTGTATGTGCAATAGTGCCTGAGATATTATAGGTATGCATATTTAATGAGGTATATGACCTTATATGGTCAACGAATATGTTGGCTCATTCTCTTGACCATTTCCTTCAATATAGCGTCAGTTTCACGTTTGTACATGCAATAGTGCTTGAGATATAAGAGAAATGCATATATAATGAGTTCTATGACCATATATGGTCAACGAATATTTTGGCCAATTCTCTTGTCCGTTGCCTTCAATATACCGTTAGTTCCATGTTTGTACATGCAATAGTTTTTGAGATACAAGAGACATGCATATTTAATGAGTTCCAAGATGGCGGCCGAACCACGTGACTAATCGAAAATCTGTTTCAGTCACTTTTAATGGCATGACATGTAGAAGGTATATACAAATTTTCAGGCAAAAGGGTCCAGCCGTTTCAGAGAAGAAGTCGTTTGAAGTTGGCGGAATAATAATAATAATAATAATAATAATAAATATAGCTGCAGAGCAGCTATTAACGGCTTTCAAGAAAAAGGAGTCATAACACCATTAAATTTGGGGAAAAAAAGTTTGAAGATTTGATTTGTGCAATGTATATACGTGTAGGTTACAGGACGTTCTGGCCCAATGTCTTCATTATAGCGCTATTTCCATGTCTCTAACTTCAATAGTTCTCGAGATATTATAAATATGCATATTTAATGAGTTCTATGACCATATATGGTCAACGGATATGTTGGCCAATTCTCTTTTCCATTGCCTTCAATATAGCGTTGGTACCCTGTCTGTACATGCAATACTGCTTGAAATATTAGACATGCATATTTAATGAGTTCTATGACCATATATGGTCAACGGATATGTTGGCCAATTCTCTTTTCTATTGCCTTCAATATAGTGTTTGTTCCATGTTTGTACATGGAATAGCGCTTGAGATATTAGAGACATGCATATTAAATGAGTTCTATGACCATATATGGTCAACGGATATGTTGGCCAATTTTCTTGTCCATTGCCTTCAATATATCATTGGTACCATGTTTATACTTGCAATGGTGCTTGAGATATTGGAGACATGCATATTTAATGAGTTCTATGACCATATATGGTCAACGAATATGTTGGTCAATTTTCTTGTCCATTGCCTTCGGTATACCGTTAGTTCCATGTTTGTACATGCAATAGTGCTTGAGATATTGGAGACATGCATATTTAATGAGTTATATGACCATATATGGTCATTGAAGATGTTGACAATTTCTCTAGTCCAAAGCCTTCAATATAGCAATGGTTCCATGTATGTATGTGCAATAGTGCCAGAGATATTATAGGTATGCATATTTAATGAGGTATATGACCTTATATGGTCAACGAATATGTTGGCTCATTCTCTTGACCATGTCCTTCAATATAGCGTCAGTTTCACGTTTGTACATGCAATAGTGCTTGAGATATAAGAGACATGCATATTTAATGAGTTCTATGACCATATATGGTCAACGAATATTTTGGCCAATTCTCTTGTCCGTTGCCTTCAATATACCGTTAGTTCCATGTTTGTACATGCAATAGTTTTTGAGATACAAGAGAGAATCATATTTAATGAGTTCCAAGATGGCGGCCGAACCACGTGACTAATCGAAAATCTGTTTCAGTCACTTTTAATGGCATGACATGTAGAAGGTATATACAAATTTTCAGGCAAAACGGTCCAGCCGTTTCAGAGAAGAAGTCGTTTGAAGTTGGCGGAAGAATAATAATAATAATAAATATAGCTGCAGAGCAGCTATTAACGGCTTTCAAGAAAAAAGGGCCATAACACCATTAAATTTGGAAAAAAAAGTTTGAAGATTTGATTTGTGCAATGTATATAAGTGTAGGTTACACGACGTTCTGGCCCAATGCCTTCATTATAGCGCTATTTCCATGTCTCTAACTTCAATACTGCTTGAAATATTAGAGACATGCATATTTAATGAGATCTATGACCATATATGGTCAACAGATATGTTGGCCAATTCTCTTTTCTATTTCCTTCAATATAGTGTTTGTTCCATGTTTGTACATGGAATAGCGCTTGAGATATTAGAGACATGCATATTAAATGAGTTCTATGACCATATATGGTCAACGGATATGTTTGCCAATTTTCTTTCCCAGTGCCTTCAAAATAGCATTGGTACCATGTTTATATATGCAATAGTGCTTGAGATATTGGAGACATGCACATTTAATGAGTTATATGACCATATATGGGCATTGAACATGTTGACAATTTCTCTTGTCCAAAGCCTTCAATATAGCAATGGTTCCATGTCTGTATGTGCAATAGTACCTGATATATTATAGATATGCATATTTAATGAGTTCTATGACCATATATGGTCAACGGATATGTTGGCCAATTCTCTTTTCTATTGCCTTCAATATAGTGTTTGTTCCATGTTTGTACATGGAATAGCACTTGAGATATAAGAGACATCCATATTTAATGAGTTCTATGACCATATATGGTCAACGGATATGTTGGCCAATTTTCTTTCCCAGTGCCTTCAATATAGCATTTGTACCGTGTTTATACATGCAATAGTGCTTGAGATATTGGAGACATGCATATTTAATGAGTTATATGACCATATATGGCCATTGAACATGTTGACAATTTCTCTTGTCCAAAGCCTTCAAAATAGCAATGGTTCCATTTCTGTATGTGCAATAGTGCCTGATATATTATAGATATGAATATTTAATGAGTTCTATGACCATATATGGTCAACGGATATGTTGGCCAATGCTCTTTTCCATTGCCTTCATTATAGCGTTGGTACCCTGTCTGTACATGCAATACTGCTTGAAATATTAGAGACATGCATATTTAATGAGTTCTATGACCATATATGGTCAACGGATATGTTGGCCAATTCTCTTTTATATTGCCTTCAATATAGCGTTTGTTCCATGTTTGTACATGGAATAGCGCTTGAGATAATAGAGACATGCATATTAAATGAGTTCTATGACCATATATGGTCAACAGATATGTTGGCCAATTTTCTTGTCCATTGCCTTCGGTATACCGTTAGTTCCATGTTTGTACATGCAATAGTGCTTGAGATATTGGAGACATGCATATTTAATGAGTTATATGACCATATATGGTCATTAAAGATGTTGACAATTTCTCTTGTCCAAAGCCTTCAATATAGCAATGGTTCCATGTCTGTATGTGCAATAGTGCCTGAGATATTATAGGTATGCATATTTAATGAGGTATATGACCTTATATGGTCAACGAATATGTTGGCTCATTCTCTTGACCATTTCCTTCAATATAGCGTCAGTTTCACGTTTGTAAATGCAATAGTGCTTGAGATATAAGAGACATGCATATTTAATGAGTTCTATGACCATATATGGTCAACGAATATTTTGGCCAATTCTCTTGTCCGTTGCCTTCAATATACCGTTAGTTCCATGTGTGTACATGCAATAGTTTTTGAGATACAAGAGACATGCATATTTAATGAGTTCCAAGATGGCGGCCGAACCACGTGACTAATCGAAAATCTGTTTCAGTCACTTTTAATGGCATGACATGTAGAAGGTATATACAAATTTTCAGGCAAAACGGTCCAGCCGTTTCAGAGAAGAAGTCGTTTGAAGTTGGCGGAAGAATAATAATAATAATAATAATAAACATAACAAAAACAATAGGCTTTCAAGCCTGAAGGGACTTGAAAGCCTAATAATAATAATAATAATAATAATAATAATAATAATAATAAACATAACAAAAACAATAGGCTTTCAAGCCTGAAGGGACTTGAAAGCCTAATAATAAACATAACAAAAACAATAGGCTTTCAAGCCTGAAGGGACTTGAAAGCCTAATAAACATAGCAATTACAAAAGGGTTTCGCCCCATAGGGCTCGAAACCCTAAATATAGCTGCATAGCAGCGATGACGGGTTTCGAGCCTGCGTGGCTCATGACAAATTGCACTTGCTCGATGTGATTATTTGACGAACGTTTCATGTCTAGAATGCAAGATAGCAGACAAACTACACAACATATGGATTTGATTTCACAGGAATGTGATAAACTTAATGCAAGGACAAATAGTTCATGAGTTATAGAACTTTTTCTCTTTTACTAAATCCAAGATGGCTGCCAAAGGAAGCCATTTTTAAAAGTCTACTTCAGTAACTTTGTAGAGCTATCAACAGAGATACTATATGCTAAATTGATTGTCAAACAAACAAGCTGTTTTTAAGAAGATAATTTTTTGAGGTTTTTTGCAATTTTTTGATAAATTCAATATGGCCGCCCAAAACCACTTGAATCATGGGAAATATTTTTATGAACACATAATCATCTTATTGAAGGGATGTTGTATGCCAACTTTGGTTTAAATCTGGCTAATTGTTCATGAGTTATAGCGTACTTTCACTTTTTACTAAATCCAAGATGGCTGCCAAAGGAAGCCATTTTTCAAAAATCTGCTTCAGTCACTTTGTGAAGCTATCAACAGAGATACTATATGCCGAATTGTTTTTCAAACAAGCAAGCAGTTTTTAAGAAGATAATTTTTTGAGTTTTTTGGCATTTTTGTGATAAATTCAACATGGCCGCCAAAAACACTTGAATCATGGGAAATATTTTTATGAACACATAATCATCTTATTGAAGGGATGTTGTATGCCAACTTTGGTTTAAATCTGGCAAATTGTTCATGAGTTATAGCGTACTTTCACTTTTTACTAAATCCAAGATGGCTGCCAAAGGAAGCCATTTTTCGAAAATCTGCTTTAGTAACTTTGTAGAGCTATCGACAGAGATACTATATGCTGAATTGCTTTTCAAACAAGGAAGCAGTTTTTAACAAGATAATTTTTTGAGGTTTTTTGAATTTTTGTGATAAATTCAACATGGCCGCCAAAACCACTTGAATCATGGGAAATATTTCCATGAACACATAATCATCTCATTGAGCGGATGTTGTATGCCAAGTTTTGTTTAAATCTGGCAAATCGTTCATAAGTTATAGTGTACTTTCACTTTTTACTAAATCCAAGATGGCTGCCAAAAGAAGCCATTTTTCGAAAATATGCTACAGTAACTTTGTAGAGCTATCAACAGAGATACTATATGCTAAATTGATTGTCAAACAAACAAGCAGTTTTTAAGAAGATAATTTTTTGAGGTTTTTTGCAATTTTTTGATAAATTCAATATGGCCGCCAAAACCACTTGAATCATGGGAAATATTTTTATGAACACATGATCATCTTATTGAAGGGATGTTGTATGCCAACTTTGGTTTAAATCTGGCAAATTGTTCATAAGTTATAGCGTACTTTCACTTTTTACTAAATCCAAGATGGCTGCCAAAGGAAGCCATTTTTCAAAAATCTGCTTCAGTCACTTTGTAGAGCTATGGCCATAGGTGCTGCAAAGCAAATGTATAATCACATGAATGAGCCATTTTCGAGAAGAAGATTTTAAAAGTTTTTTGTCAATTTTCGGAAAATCCAATATGGCGGCCAAGGTCACATGACCGCTAAAGATTTTATTGCTTATATTTGCTAGACATGAGCAAATGATGCCACACAAAAAAACCGGAAGTTCCTAGACCCTCAGAAAGTGGTGCAATTGAGTACTTCCGGTCTGTGTTCTACCTAAGATGGCGGCCAGGTCAGGTGACCTACATAGCTGGTTTTGGGATATGCACCACAACTCATGGCCCTTTATCAGAATGCGAAATGGCAAGTCAATCGCAGCATTATTTTTCAAGTTACAGTGGTTACAAAAAACGGCGGAAAAATAATAATAATAAATATAGCTGCAGAGCAGCTATTAACGGCTTTCAAGAAAAGGGACCATAACACTATTAAATTTGGAAAAAAAAGTTTGAAGATTTGATTTGTGCAATGTATATACGTGTAGGTTACATGACGTTCTGGCCCAATGCCTTCATTATAGCGCTATTTCTATGTCTCTAACTTCAATAGTGCTCAAGATATTGTATATATGCATATTGAATGAGTTCTATGACCATATATGGTCAACGGATATGTTGGCCAATTCTCTTTCCATTGCCTTCAATATAGCGTTGGTACCCTGTCTGTACATGCAATACTGCTTGAAATATTAGAGACATGCATAATTAATGAGATCTATGACCATATATGGTCAACGGATATGTTTGCCAATTCTCTTTTCTATTTCCTTCAATATAGTGTTTGTTCCATGTTTGTACATGGAATAGCGCTTGAGATATTCGAGACATGCATATTTAATGAGTTCTATGACCATATATGGTCAACGGATATGTTGGCCAATTTTCTTGTCCATTGCCTTCAATATATCATTGGTACCATGTTTATACTTGCAATGGTGCTTGAGACACTGGAGACATGCATATTTAATGAGTTCTATGACCATATATGGTCAACGAATATGTTGGTCAATTTTCTTGTCCATTGCCTTCGGTATACTGTTAGTTCCATGTTTGTACATGCAATAGTGCTTGAGATATTGGAGACATGCATATTTAATGAGTTATATGACCATATATGGTCATGAAACACGTTGACAATTTCTCTTGTCCAAAGCCTTCAATATAGCAATGGTTCCATGTCTGTATGTGCAATAGTGCCTGAGATATTATAGGTATGCATATTTAATGAGGTATATGACCTTATATGGTCAACGAATATGTTGGCTCATTCTCGTGACCATTTCCTTCAATATAGCGTCAGTTTCACGTTTGTACATGCAATAGTGCTTGAGATATAAGAGACATGCATATTTAATGAGTTCTATGACCATATATGGTCAACGAATATTTTGGCCAATTCTCTTGTCCGTTGCCTTCAATATACCGTTAGTTCCATGTTTGTACATGCAATAGTTTTTGAGATACAAGAGACATGCATATTTAATGAGTTTCAAGATGGCGGCCGAACCACGTGACTAATCGAAAATCTGTTTCAGTCACTTTTAATGGCATGACATGTAGAAGGTATATACATATTTTCAGGCAAAACGGTCCAGCCGTTTCAGAGAAGAAGTCGTTTGAAGTTGGCGGAAGAATAATAATAATAATAATAATAATAATAATAATAATAATAATAATAATAATAATAATAAACATAACAAAAACAATAGGCTTTCAAGCCTGAAGGGACTTGAAAGCCTAATAATAAACATAGCAATTACAATAGGGTTTCGCCCCATAGGGCTCGAAACCCTAAATATAGCTGCAGAGCAGCTATTAACGGCTTTCAAGAAAAAGGACCATAACACTATTAAATTAGGAAAAAAAAGTTTGAAGATTTGATTTGTGCAATGTATATACGTGTAGGTTACATGACGTTCTGGCCCAATGCCTTCATTATAGCGCTATTTCTATGTCTCTAACTTCAATAGTGCTCGAGATATTGTATATATGCATATTGAATTAGTTCTATGACCATATATGGTCAACGGATATGTTGGCCAATTCTCTTTCCATTGCCTTCAATATAGCGTTGGTACCCTGTCTGTACATGCAATACTGCTTGAAATATTAGAGACATGCATATTTAATGAGATCTATGACCATATATGGTCAACGGATATGTTTGCCAATTCTCTTTGCTATTGCCTTCAATATAGTGTTTGTTTCATGTTTGTACATGGAATAGCGCTTGAGATATTAGATACATGCATATTAAATGAGTTCTATGACCATATATGGTCAACGGATATGTTGGCCAATTCTCTTTTCCATTGCCTTCAATATAGCGTTGGTACCCTATCTGTACATGCAATACTGCTTGAAATATTAGAGACTTGCATATTTAATGAGTTCTATGACCATATATGGACAACGAATATTTTGGCCAATTCTCTTGTCCGTTGCCTTTAATATACCGTTAGTTTCACGTTTGTACATGCAATAGTGCTTGAGATATAAGAGACATGCATATTTAATGAGTTCTATGACCATATATGGTCAACGAATATTTTGGCCAATTATCTTGTCCGTTGCCTTTAATATACCGTTAGTTCCATGTTTGTACATGCAATAGTTTTTGAGTTACAAGAGACATGCATATTTAATGAGTTCCAACATGGCGGCCGAACCACGTGACTAATCGAAAATCTGCTTCAGTCACTTTTAATGGCATGACATGTAGAAGGTATATACAAATTTTCAGGCAAAATGGTGCAGCCGTTTCAGAGAAGAAGTCGTTTGAAGTTGGCGGAAGAATAATAATAATAATAATAATAATAATAATAAACATAACAAAAACAATAGGCTTTCAAGCCTGAAGGGACTTGAAAGCCTAAATATAGCTGCAGAGCAGCTATTAACGGCTTTCAAGAAAAAAGGGCCATAACACTATCAAATTTGAAAAAAAAAAGTTTGAAGATTTGATTTGTGCAATGTATATAAGTGTAGGTTACACGACGTTCTGGCCCAATGCCTTCATTATAGCGCTATTTCCATGTCTCTAATTTCAATACTGCTTGAAATATTAGAGACATGCATATTTAATGAGATCTATGACCATATATGGTCAATGGATATGTTGGCCAATTCTCTTTTCTATTGCCTTCAATATAGTGTTTGTTCCATGTTTGTACATGGAATAGCGCTTGAGATATTAGAGACATGAATATATGGTCAACGGATATGTTGGCCAATTTTCTTTCCCAGTTCCTTCAATATAGCATTGGTACCATGTTTATACATGCAACAGTGCTTGAGATATTGGAGACATGCATATTTAATGAGTTCTATGACCATATATGGTCAACGGATATGTTGGCCAATTCTCTTTGCTATAGCCTTCAATATAGTGTTTGTTCCATGTTTGTACATGAAATAGCGCTTGAGATATTAGAGACATGCATATTCAATGAGTTCTATGACCATATATGGTCAACGGATATGTTGGCCAATTCTCTTTGCTATTGCCTTCAATATAGTATTGGTACCCTGTCTGCACATGCAATACTGCTTGAAATATTAGAGATATGCATATTTAATGAGTTCTATGACCATATATGGTCAGCGGATATGTTGGCCAATTCTCTTTTCCACTGCCTTCAATATAGCGTTGGTACCCTGTCTGTACATGCAATACTGCTTGAAATATTAGAGACATGCATATTTAATGAGTTCTATGACCATATATGGTCAACGGATATGTTGGCCAATTCTCTTTTCTATAGCCTTCAATATAGTGTTTGTTCCATGTTTGTACATGGAATAGCGCTTGAGATATTAGAGACATGCATATTAAAAGAGTTCTATGACCATATATGGTCAACGGATATGTTGGCCAATTTTTTTGTCCATTGCCTTCAATACAGCATTGGTACCATGTTTATACTTGCAATGGTGCTTGAGATATTGGAGACATGCATATTTAATGAGTTATATGACCATATATGGTCAACAAATATGTTGGCCAATTCTCAGGTCCATTGCCTTCAATATAGCATTGGTACCATATTTGTACATGCAATACTCCATGAGATATTAGACACATGTATATTTAATGAGTTTTATGACCATATATGGCCAATGGATATGTTGGCCAATTCTCTTTTCTATTGCCTTCAATATAGTGTTTGTTCCATGTTTGTACATGGAATAACACTTGAGATATTAGAGACATGCATATTAAATGAGTTCTACGACCATATATGGTCAACGGATATATTGGCCAATTTTCTTGTCCATTGCCTTTAATATAGCATTGGTACCATGTTTATACTTGCAATGGTGCTTGAGATATTGGAGACATGCATATTAAAAGAGTTATATGACCATATATGGTCAACTAATATGTTGGCCAATTCTCTTGTCCATTGCCTTCAGTATACCATTAGTTCCATGTTTGTACATGCAATAGTGCTTGAGATATTGGAGACATGCATATTTAATGAGTTATATGACCATATATGGTAATTGAACATGTTGACAATTTATCTTGTCCAAACCCTTCAATATAGCAATGGATCCATGTCTGTATGTGCAATAGTGCCTGAGATATTATAGATATGCATATTTAATGAGGTATATGACCTTATATGGTCAACGAATATGTTGGCTCATTTATTTGACCATTATCTTCAATATAGCATTAGTTTCACGTTTGTGCATGCAATAGTGCTTGAGATATAAAAGACACGCATATTTAATGAGTTCTATGACCATATATGGTTAACGAATATTTTGGCCAATTCCCTTGTCCGTTGCCTTTAATATTCCGTTGGTTCCATGTTTGTACATGCAATAGTTTTTGAGATATAAGAGACATGCATATTTAATGAGTTCCAAGATGGCGGCCGAACCACGTGACTAATCGAAAATCTGTTCCAGTCACTTTTAATGGCACGACATGTAGAAGGTATATACAAATTTTCAGGCAAAATGGTGCAGCCGTTTCAGAGAAGAAGTCGTTTGAAGTTGGCGGAAGAATAATAATAATAAACATAACAAAAACAATAGGCTTTCAAGCCTGAAGGGACTTGAAAGCCTAAATATAGCTACATAGCAGCGATGACGGGTTTCGAGCCTGCGTGGCTCATGACAAATTGCACTTGCTCGAGGTGATTATTTGACAAACGTTTCATGTCTAGAATGCAAGATAGCAGACAAACTACACAACATATGGATTTGATTTCACAGGAATATGATAAACTTAATGCAAGGACAAATAGTTCATGAGTTATAGAACTTTTTCTCTTTTACTAAATCCAAGATGGCTGCCAAAGGAAGCCATTTTTAAAAATCTACTTCAGTAACTTTGTAGAGCTATCAACAGAGATACTATATGCTAAATTGCTTTTCAAACAAGCAAGCAGTTTTTAACAAGATAATTTTTTGAGGTTTTTTGAATTTTTGTGATAAATTCAACATGGCCGCCAAAACCACTTGAATCATGGGAAATATTTCCATGAACACATAATCATCTCGTTGAGCGGATGTTGTATGCCAAGTTTTGTTTAAATCTGGCAAATTGTTCATAAGTTATAGCGTGCTTTCACTTTTTACTAAATCCAAGATGGCTGCCAAAGGAAGCCATTTTTCGAAAATCTGCTTCAGTAACTTTGTAGAGCTATCGACAGAGATACTATATGCTGAATTGCTTTTCAAACAAGGAAGCAGTTTTTAACAAGATAATTTTTTGAGGTTTTTTGAATTTTTGTGATAAATTCAACATGACCGCCAAAACCACTTGAATCATGGGAAATATTTCCATGAACACATAATCATCTCATTGAGCAGATGTTGTATGCCAAGTTTTGTTTAAATCTGGCAAATCGTTCATAAGTTATAGTGTACTTTCACTTTTTACTAAATCCAAGATGGCTGCCAAAAGAAGCCATTTTTCGAAAATCTGCTACAGTTACTTTGTAGAGCTATCAACAGAGATACTATATGCTAAATTGATTGTCAAACAAACAAGCAGTTTTTAAGAAGATAATTTTTTGAGGTTTTTTGCAATTTTTTGATAAATTCAATATGGCCGCCAAAACCACTTGAATCATGGGAAATATTTTTATGAACACATAATCATCTTATTGAAGGGATGTTGTATGCCAACCTTGGTTTAAATCTGGCAAATTGTTCATGAGTTATAGTGTACTTTCACTTTTTATTAAATCCAAGATGGCTGCCAAAGGAAGCCATTTTTCAAAAATCTGCTTCAGTCACTTTGTAGGGCTATCGCCATAGGTGCTGCAAAGCAAATGTATAATCACATGAATGAGCCATTTTTGAGAAGAAGATTTTAAAAGTTTTTTGTCAATTTTCGGAAAATCCAATATGGCGGCCAAGGTCACATGACCGCTAAAGATTTTATTGCTGATATTTGCTAGACATGAGCCAATGATGCCACACAAAAAAAACGGAAGTTCCTAGACCCTCAGAAAGTGGTGCAATTGAGCACTTCCGGTTTGTGTTCTATCTAAGATGGCGGCCAGGTCATGTGACCTACATAGCTGGTTTTGGGGTATGCACCACAACTCATGGCCCTTTATCAGCATACAAAATGGCAAATCAATCGCAGCATTAGTTTTCAAGTTACAGAACTTACAAAAAACGGCGGAAAAATAATAATAATAAATATAGCTGCATAGCAGCGATGACGGGTTTCGAGCCTGCGTGGCTCATGACAAATTGCACTTACTCGATGTGATTATTTGACGAACATTTCATGTCTAGAATGCAAGATAGCAGACAAACTACACAACATATGGATTTGATTTCACAGGAATATGATAAACTTAATGCAAGGACAAATAGTTCATGAGTTATAGAACTTTTTCTCTTTTACTAAATCCAAGATGGCTGTCAAAGGAAGCCATTTTTAAAAATCTACTTCAGTAACTTTGTAGAGCTATCAACAGAGATACTATATGCTAAATTGCTTTTCAAACAAGCAAGCAGTTTTTAACAAGATATTTTTTTGAGGTTTTTAAAATTTTTGTGATAAATTCAAAATGGCCGCCAAAACCACTTGAATCATGGGAAATATTTCCATGAACACATAATCATCTCATTGAGCGGATGTTGTATGCCAAGTTTTGTTTAAATCTAGCAATTCGTTCATAAGTTATAGCGTACTTTCACTTTTTACTAAATCCAAGATGGCTGCCAAAGGAAGCCATTTTTTGAAAATCTGCTTTAGTAACTTTGTAGAGCTATCGACAGAGATACTATATGCTAAACTGCTTTTCAAACAAGGAAGCAGTTTTTAACAAGATAATTTTTTGAGGTTTTTTAAATTTTTGTGATAATTTCAACATGGCCGCCAAAACCACTTGAATCATGGGAAATATTTTCATGAACACATAATCATCTTATCAAGCGGATGTTGTATGCCAAGTTTTGTTTAAATCTGGCAAATCGTTCATAAGTTATAGCGTACTTTCACTTTTTACTAAATCCAAGATGGCTGCCAAAGGAAGCCATTTTTCAAAAATCTGCTTCAGTCACTTTGTAGAGCAATGGCCATAGGTGCTGCAAAGCAAATGTCTAATCACATGAACGAGCCATTTTTGAGAAGAAGATTTTAAAAGTTTTTTGTCAATTTTCACAAAATCCAATATGGCGGCCAAGGTCACATGACCGCTAAAGATTTTATTGCTGATATTTGTTAGACATGAGCCAGTGATGCCACACAAAAAAACCCGAAGTTCCTAGACCCTCAGAAAGTGGTGCAATTGAGCACTTCCGGTTTGTGTTCTACCTAAGATGGCTGCCAGGTCATGTGACCTACATGGCTGGTTTTGGGATATGCACCACAACTCATGGCCCTTCATCAGCATGCAAAATGCCTAATCAATCGCAGCATTATTTTTCAAGTTACAGTGATTTATAAAAACGGCGGAAAAATAATAATAATAAATATAGCTGCATAGCAGCGATGACGGGTTTCGAGCCTGCGTGGCTCATGACAAATTGCACTTGCTCGATGTGATTATTTGACGAACGTTTCATGTCTAGAATGCAAGATAGCAGACAAACTACACAACATATGGATTTGATTTCACAGGAATATGATAAACTTAATGCAAGGACAAATAGTTCATGAGTTATAGAACTTTTTCTCTTTTACTAAATCCAAGATGGCTGCCAAAGGAAGCCATTTTTAAAAATCTACTTCAGTAACTTTGTAGAGCTATCAACAGAGATACTATAAGCTAAATTGCTTTTCAAACAAGCAAGCAGTTTTTAACAAGATATTTTTTTGAGGTTTTTTGAATTTTTGTGATAAATTCAACATGGCCGCCAAAACCACTTGAATCATGGGAAATATTTCCATGAACACATAATCAGCTCATTGAGCGGATGTTGTATGCCAAGTTTAGTTTAAATCTGGCAAATTGTTCATAAGTTATAGCGTGCTTTCACTTTTTACTAAATCCAAGATGGCTGCCAAAGGAAGCCATTTTTCGAAAATCTGCTACAGTTACTTTGTAGAGCTATCAACAGAGATACTATATGCTAAATTGATTGTCAAACAAACAAGCAGTTTTTAAGAAGATAATTTTTTGAGGTTTTTTGCAATTTTTTGACAAATTCAATATGGCCGCCAAAACCAGTTGAATCATGGGAAATATTTTTATGAACACATAATCATCTTATTGAAGGGATGTTGTATGCCAACTTTGGTTTAAATCTGGCAAATTGTTCATGAGTTATAGCGTACTTTCACTTTTTATTGAATCCAAGATGGCTGCCAAAGGAAGCCATTTTTCAAAAATCTGATTCAGTCACTTTGTAGGGCTATGCCCATAGGTGCTGCAAAGCAAATGTATAATCACATGAATGAGCCATTTTTGAGAAGAAGATTTTAAAAGTTTTTTGTCAATTTTTGGAAAATCCAATATGGCGGCCAAGGTCACATGACCGCTAAAGATTTTATTGCTGATATTTGCTAGACATGAGCCAATGATGCCACACAAAAAAACCGGAAGTTCCTAGACCCTCAGAAAGTGGTGCAATTGAGCACTTCCGGTTTGTGTTCTACCTAACATGGCGGCCAGGTCATGTGACCTACATAGCTGTTTTTTGGGTATGCACCACAACTCATGGCCCTTTATCAGCCTGCAAAATAGCAAATAAATTGCAGCATTATTTTTCAAGTTACAGTGCTTAGAAAAAACGGCGGAAAAATAATAAGAATAAATATAGCTGCATAGCAGCGATGACGGGTTTCGAGCCTGCGTGGCTCATGGCAAATTGCACTTGCTCGATGTGATTATTTGACGAATGTTTCATGTCTAGAATGAAAGATAGCAGACAAACTACACAACATATGGATTTGATTTCACAGGAATATGATAAACTTAATGCAAGGACAAATAGTTCATGAGTTATAGAACTTTTTCTCTTTTACTAAATCCAAGATGGCTGCCAAAGGAAGCCATTTTTCGATAATCTACTTTAGTAACTTTGTAGAGCTATCAACAGAGATACTATATGCTAAATTGCTTTTCAAACAAGGAAGCAGTTTTTAACAAGATAATTTTTTGAGGTTTTTTGAATTTTTGTGATAAATTCAACATGGCCGCCAAAACCACTTGAATCATGGGAAATATTTTCATGAACACATAATCATCTCATTGAGCGGATGTTGTATGCCAAGTTTTGTTTAAATCTGGCAAATCGTTCATAAGTTATAGCGTACCTTCACTTTTTTACTAAATCCAAGATGGCTGCCAAAGGAAGCCATTTTTCGAAAATCGGCTTCAGTAACTTTGTAGAGCTATCAACAGAGATACTATATGCTAAATAGATTGTCAAACAAGCAAGCAGTTTTTAAGATAATAATTTCTTGAGGTTTTTGGCATTTTTGTGATAAATTCAAGATGGCCGCCAAAACCACTTGAGTCATGGGAAATATTTTTATGAACACATAATCATCTTATTGAGTGGATGTTGTATGCCAAGTTTTGTCGAAATCTGGAAAATTGTTCATAATTTATAGCGTAATTTCACTTTTCACTAAATCCAAGATGGCTGCCAAAGGAAGCCATTTTTCAAAAATCTGCTTCAGTACCTTTGTAGAGCTATCAACAGAGATACTATATGCTAAATTGATTGTCAACCAAGCAAGCAGTTTTTAAGAAGATAATTTTTTGAGGTTTTTTGCAATTTTTTGATAAATTCAATATGGCCGCCAATACCACTTGAATCATGGGAAATATTTTTATGAACACCTAATCATCTTATCGAAGGGATGTTATATGCCAACTTTGGTTTAAATCTGGCGAATTGTTCATGAGTTATAGCGTACTTTCACTTTTTACTAAATCCAAGATGGCTGCCAAAGGAAGCCATTTTTCAAAAATCTGCTTCAGTCACTTTGTAGAGCTATGGCCAAAGGTGCTGCAAAGCAAATGTCTAATCACATGAACGAGCCATTTTTGAGAAGAAGATTTTAAAATTTTTTTGTCAATTTTCACAAAATCCAATATGGCGGCCAAGGTCACATGACCGCTAAAGATTTTATTGCTGATATTTGCTAGACATGAGCCAATGATGCCACACAAAAAAAACCGGAAGTTCCTAGACCCTCAGAAAGTGGTGCAATTGAGCACTTCCGGTTTGTGTTCTACCTAAGATGGCGGCCAGGTCATGTGACCTACATGGCTGATTTTGGGGTATGCACCACAACTCATGGCCCTTCATCAGCATGCAAAATGCCTAATCAATCGCAGCATTATTTTTCAAGTTACAGTGCTTTAAAAAACGGTGGAAAAATAATAAGAATAATAATAATAAATATAGCTGCAGAGCAGCTATTAACGGCTTTCAAGAAAAAGGAGCCATAACACCATTAAATTTGGGGAAAAAAAGATTGAAGATTTGATTTGTGCAATGTATATAGGTGTAGGTTACACGAAGTTCTGGCCCAATGCCTTCATTGTAGCGCTATTTCCATGTCTCTAACTTCAATAGTGCTCGAGATATTATATGCATATTTAATGAGCTCTATGACCATATATAGTCAACGGATATGTTGGCCAATTCTCTTTTCTATTGCCTTCAATATAGTGTTTGTTCCATGTTTGTACATGGAATAGCGCTTGAGATATTAGAGACATGCATATTAAATGAGTTCTATGACCATATATGGTCAACGGATATGTTGGCCAATTTTCTTTCCCAGTGCCTTCAATATAGCATTGGTACCATGTTTACACTTGCAATGGTGCTTGAAATATTGGAGACATGCATATTTAATGTGTTCTATAACCATATATGGTCAACGAATATGTTGACAATTTCTCTTGTCCAAAGCCTTCAGTATACCGTTAGTTCCATGTTTGTACATGCAATGGTACATGAGATATTGGAGACATGCATATTTAATGAGTTATATGACCATATATAGTCATTGAACATGTTGACAATTTCTCTTGTCCAAAGCCTTCAATATAGCAATGGTTCCATGCCTGTATGTGCAATAGAGCCTGAGATATTATAGATATGCATATTTAATGAGGTATATGACCTTATATGGTCAACGAATATGGTGCCTCATTCTCTTGACCATTACCTTCAATATAGCGTAAGTTTCACGTTTGTACATGCAATAGTGCTTGAGATATAAGAGACATGCACATTTAATGAGTTCTATGACCATATATGGTCAACGAATATTTTGGCCAATTCTCTTGTCCATTGCCTTTAATATACAGTTAGTTTCACGTTTGTACATGCAATAGTGCTTGAGATATAAGAGACATGCATATTTAATGAGTTCTATGACCATATATGGACAACGAATATTTTGGCCAATTCTCTTGTCCGTTGCCTTTAATATACCGTTAGTTTCACGTTTGTACATGCAATAGTGCTTGAGATATAAGAGACATGCATATTTAATGAGTTCTA
The DNA here is from genome assembly GCF_978046115.1 of Saccoglossus kowalevskii. Taxonomy (NCBI): domain Eukaryota; kingdom Metazoa; phylum Hemichordata; class Enteropneusta; family Harrimaniidae; genus Saccoglossus; species Saccoglossus kowalevskii. The sequence continues at coordinate 44,325 of NW_028188688.1, forward strand.
TGACCATATATGGACAACGAATATTTTGGCCAATTCTCTTGTCCGTTGCCTTTAATATACCGTTAGTTTCACGTTTGTACATGCAATAGTGCTTGAGATATAAGAGACATGCATATTTAATGAGTTCTATGACCATATATGGTCAATGAATATTTTGGCCAATTCTCTTGTCCGTTGCCTTTAATATACCGTTAGTTCCATGTTCGTACATGCAATAGTTTTTGAGTTACAAGAGACATGCATATTTAATGAGTTCCAACATGGCGGCCGAACCACGTGACTAATCGAAAATCTGCTTCAGTCACTTTTAATGGCATGACATGTAGAAGGTATATACAAATTTTCAGGCAAAATGGTGCAGCCGTTTCAGAGAAGAAGTCGTTTGAAGTTGGCGGAAGAATAATAATAATAATAATAATAAACATAACAAAAACAATAGGCTTTCAAGCCTGAAGGGACTTGAAAGCCTAATAAACATAGCAATTACAAAAGGGTTTCCGACCCATAGGGCTCGAAACCCTAAATATAGCTGCATAGCAGCGATGACGGGTTTCGAGCCTGCGTGGCTCATGGCAAATTGCACTTGCTCGATGTGATTATTTGACGAATGTTTCATGTCTAGAATGAAAGATAGCAGACAAACTACACAACATATGGATTTGATTTCACAGGAATATGATAAACTTAATGCAAGGACAAATAGTTCATGAGTTATAGAACTTTTTCTCTTTTACTAAATCCAAGATGGCTGCCAAAGGAAGCCATTTTTCGATAATCTACTTTAGTAACTTTGTAGAGCTATCAACAGAGATACTATATGCTAAATTGCTTTTCAAACAAGGAAGCAGTTTTTAACAAGATAATTTTTTGAGGTTTTTTGAATTTTTGTGATAAATTCAACATGGCCGCCAAAACCACTTGAATCATGGGAAATATTTTCATGAACACATAATCATCTCATTGAGCGGATGTTGTATGCCAAGTTTTGTTTAAATCTGGCAAATCGTTCATAAGTTATAGCGTACCTTCACTTTTTTACTAAATCCAAGATGGCTGCCAAAGGAAGCCATTTTTCGAAAATCGGCTTCAGTAACTTTGTAGAGCTATCAACAGAGATACTATATGCTAAATAGATTGTCAAACAAGCAAGCAGTTTTTAAGATAATAATTTCTTGAGGTTTTTGGCATTTTTGTGATAAATTCAAGATGGCCGCCAAAACCACTTGAGTCATGGGAAATATTTTTATGAACACATAATCATCTTATTGAGTGGATGTTGTATGCCAAGTTTTGTCGAAATCTGGAAAATTGTTCATAATTTATAGCGTAATTTCACTTTTCACTAAATCCAAGATGGCTGCCAAAGGAAGCCATTTTTCAAAAATCTGCTTCAGTACCTTTGTAGAGCTATCAACAGAGATACTATATGCTAAATTGATTGTCAACCAAGCAAGCAGTTTTTAAGAAGATAATTTTTTGAGGTTTTTTGCAATTTTTTGATAAATTCAATATGGCCGCCAATACCACTTGAATCATGGGAAATATTTTTATGAACACCTAATCATCTTATCGAAGGGATGTTATATGCCAACTTTGGTTTAAATCTGGCGAATTGTTCATGAGTTATAGCGTACTTTCACTTTTTACTAAATCCAAGATGGCTGCCAAAGGAAGCCATTTTTCAAAAATCTGCTTCAGTCACTTTGTAGAGCTATGGCCAAAGGTGCTGCAAAGCAAATGTCTAATCACATGAACGAGCCATTTTTGAGAAGAAGATTTTAAAATTTTTTTGTCAATTTTCACAAAATCCAATATGGCGGCCAAGGTCACATGACCGCTAAAGATTTTATTGCTGATATTTGCTAGACATGAGCCAATGATGCCACACAAAAAAACCCGGAAGTTCCTAGACCCTCAGAAAGTGGTGCAATTGAGCACTTCCGGTTTGTGTTCTACCTAAGATGGCGGCCAGGTCATGTGACCTACATGGCTGATTTTGGGGTATGCACCACAACTCATGGCCCTTCATCAGCATGCAAAATGCCTAATCAATCGCAGCATTATTTTTCAAGTTACAGTGCTTTAAAAAACGGTGGAAAAATAATAAGAATAATAATAATAAATATAGCTGCAGAGCAGCTATTAACGGCTTTCAAGAAAAGGGACCATAACACTATTAAATTTGGAAAAAAAAGTTTGAAGATTTGATTTGTGCAATGTATATACGTGTAGGTTACATGACGTTCTGGCCCAATGCCTTCATTATAGCGCTATTTCTATGTCTCTAACTTCAATAGTGCTCAAGATATTGTATATATGCATATTGAATGAGTTCTATGACCATATATGGTCAACGGATATGTTGGCCAATTCTCTTTCCATTGTCTTCAATATAGCGTTGGTACCCTGTCTGTACATGCAATACTGCTTGAAATATTAGAGACATGCATATTTAATGAGATCTATGACCATATATGGTCAACGGATATGTTTGCCAATTCTCTTTTCTATTTCCTTCAATATAGTGTTTGTTCCATGTTTGTACATGGAATAGCGCTTGAGATATTCGAGACATGCATATTTAATGAGTTATATGACCATATATGGTCAACGGATATGTTGGCCAATTTTCTTGTCCATTGCCTTCAATATATCATTGGTACCATGTTTATACTTGCAATGGTGCTTGAGACACTGGAGACATGCATATTTAATGAGTTCTATGACCATATATGGTCAACGAATATGTTGGTCAATTTTCTTGTCCATTGCCTTCGGTATACTGTTAGTTCCATGTTTGTACATGCAATAGTGCTTGAGATATTGGAGACATGCATATTTAATGAGTTATATGACCATATGGTCATGAAACACGTTGACAATTTCTCTTGTCCAAAGCCTTCAATATAGCAATGGTTCCATGTCTGTATGTGCAATAGTGCCTGAGATATTATAGGTATGCATATTTAATGAGGTATATGACCTTATATGGTCAACGAATATGTTGGCTCATTCTCGTGACCATTTCCTTCAATGTAGCGTCAGTTTCACGTTTGTACATGCAATAGTGCTTGAGATATAAGAGACATGCATATTTAATGAGTTCTATGACCATATATGGTCAACGAATATTTTGGCCAATTCTCTTGTCCGTTGCCTTCAATATACCGTTAGTTGCATGTTTGTACATGCAATAGTTTTTGAGATACAAGAGACATGCATATTTAATGAGTTTCAAGATGGCGGCCGAACCACGTGACTAATCGAAAATCTGTTTCAGTCACTTTTAATGGCATGACATGTAGAAGGTATATACAAATTTTCAGGCAAAACGGTCCAGCCGTTTCAGAGAAGAAGTCGTTTGAAGTTGGCGGAATAATAATAATAATAATAATAATAATAATAATAATAATAATAATAATAATAATAATAATAAACATAACAAAAACAATAGGCTTTCAAGCCTGAAGGGACTTGAAAGCCTAATAAACATAGCAATTACAAAAGGGTTTCCGACCCATAGGGCTCGAAACCCTAATAATAATAAGAAATATAGCTGCATAGCAGCGATGACGGGTTTCGAGCCTGCGTGGCTCATGACAAATTGCACTTGCTCGATGTGATTATTTGACGAACGTTTCATGTCTAGAATGCAAGATAGCAGACAAACTACACAACATATGGATTTGATTTCACAGGAATGTGATAAACTTAATGCAAGGACAAATAGTTCATGAGTTATAGAACTTTTTCTCTTTTACTAAATCCAAGATGGCTGCCAAAGGAAGCCATTTTTAAAAGTCTACTTCAGTAACTTTGTAGAGCTATCAACAGAGATACTATATGCTAAATTGATTGTCAAACAAACAAGCTGTTTTTAAGAAGATAATTTTTTGAGGTTTTTTGCAATTTTTTGATAAATTCAATATGGCCGCCCAAAACCACTTGAATCATGGGAAATATTTTTATGAACACATAATCATCTTATTGAAGGGATGTTGTATGCCAACTTTGGTTTAAATCTGGCAAATTGTTCATGAGTTATAGCGTACTTTCACTTTTTACTAAATCCAAGATGGCTGCCAAAGGAAGCCATTTTTCAAAAATCTGCTTCAGTCACTTTGTGAAGCTATCAACAGAGATACTATATGCCGAATTGTTTTTCAAACAAGCAAGCAGTTTTTAAGAAGATAATTTTTTGAGTTTTTTGGCATTTTTGTGATAAATTCAACATGGCCGCCAAAAACACTTGAATCATGGGAAATATTTTTATGAACACATAATCATCTTATTGAAGGGATGTTGTATGCCAACTTTGGTTTAAATCTGGCAAATTGTTCATGAGTTATAGCGTACTTTCACTTTTTACTAAATCCAAGATGGCTGCCAAAGGAAGCCATTTTTCGAAAATCTGCTTTAGTAACTTTGTAGAGCTATCGACAGAGATACTATATGCTGAATTGCTTTTCAAACAAGGAAGCAGTTTTTAACAAGATAATTTTTTGAGGTTTTTTGAATTTTTGTGATAAATTCAACATGGCCGCCAAAACCACTTGAATCATGGGAAATATTTCCATGAACACATAATCATCTCATTGAGCGGATGTTGTATGCCAAGTTTTGTTTAAATCTGGCAAATCGTTCATAAGTTATAGTGTACTTTCACTTTTTACTAAATCCAAGATGGCTGCCAAAAGAAGCCATTTTTCGAAAATATGCTACAGTAACTTTGTAGAGCTATCAACAGAGATACTATATGCTAAATTGATTGTCAAACAAACAAGCAGTTTTTAAGAAGATAATTTTTTGAGGTTTTTTGCAATTTTTTGATAAATTCAATATGGCCGCCAAAACCACTTGAATCATGGGAAATATTTTTATGAACACATGATCATCTTATTGAAGGGATGTTGTATGCCAACTTTGGTTTAAATCTGGCAAATTGTTCATAAGTTATAGCGTACTTTCACTTTTTACTAAATCCAAGATGGCTGCCAAAGGAAGCCATTTTTCAAAAATCTGCTTCAGTCACTTTGTAGAGCTATGGCCATAGGTGCTGCAAAGCAAATGTATAATCACATGAATGAGCCATTTTCGAGAAGAAGATTTTAAAAGTTTTTGTCAATTTTCGGAAAATCCAATATGGCGGCCAAGGTCACATGACCGCTAAAGATTTTATTGCTTATATTTGCTAGACATGAGCAAATGATGCCACACAAAAAAACCGGAAGTTCCTAGACCCTCAGAAAGTGGTGCAATTGAGTACTTCCGGTCTGTGTTCTACCTAAGATGGCGGCCAGGTCAGGTGACCTACATAGCTGGTTTTGGGATATGCACCACAACTCATGGCCCTTTATCAGAATGCGAAATGGCAAGTCAATCGCAGCATTATTTTTCAAGTTACAGTGGTTACAAAAAACGGCGGAAAAATAATAATAATAATAATAAACATAGCAATTACAATAGGGTTTCGCCCCATAGGGCTCGAAACCCTAAATATAGCTGCAGAGCAGCTATTAACGGCTTTCAAGCCTGAAGGGCCATAACACCATTAAATTTGAAAAAAAAAGTTTGAAGATTTGATTTGTGCAATGTATATACGTGTAGGTTACACGACGTTCAGGCCCAATGTATTCATTATAGCACTATTTCCATGTCTCTAACTTCAATAGTGCTCGAGATATTATATATATGCATATATAATGAGTTCTATGACCATATATGGTCAACGGATATGTTGGCCAATTCTCTTTTACATTGCCTTAATTATAGCGTTGGTACTCGGTCTGTATATGCAATACTGCTTGAAATATTAGAGACATGCATATTTAATGAGTTCTATGACCATATATGGTCAACGGATATGTTGGCCAATTCTCTTTTCTATTGTCTTCAATATAGTGTTTGTTCCATGTTTTACATGGAATAGCGCTTGAGATATTAGAGACATGCATATTAAATGAGTTCTATGACCATATATGGTCAACAGATATGTTGGCCAATTTTCTTGTCCATTGCCTTCAATATATCATTGGTACCATGTTTATACTTGCAATGGTGCTTGAGATATTGGAGACATGCATATTTAATGAGTTCTATGACCATATATGGTCAACGAATATGTTGGTCAATTATCTTGTCCATTGCCTTCGGTATACCGTTAGTTCCATGTTTGTACATGCAGTAGTGCTTGAGATATTGGAGACATGCATATTTAATGAGTTATATGACCATATATGGTCATTGAAGATGTTGACAATTTCTCTTGTCCAAAGCCTTCAATATAGCAATGGTTCCATGTCTGTATGTGCAATAGTGCCTGAGATATTATAGGTATGCATATTTAATGAGGTATATGACCTTATATGGTCAACGGATATGTTGGCCAATTCTCTTTTCTATTGTCTTCAATATAGTGTTTGTTCCATGTTTGTACATGGAATAGCGCTTGAGATATAAGAGACATGCATATTTAATGAGTTCTATGACCTTATATGGTCAACTAATATTTTGGCCAATTCTCTTGTCCGTTGCCTTCAATATACCGTTAGTTCCATGTTTGTGCATGCAATAGTTTTTGAGATACAAGAGACACGCATATTTAATGAGTTCTATGACCATATATGGTCAACGAATATTTTGGCCAATTCGCTTGTCCGTTGCCTTTAATGTACCGTTGGTTCCATGTTTGTATATGCAATAGTTTTTGAGATACAAGAGACATGCATATTTAATGAGTTCCAAGATGGCGGCCGAACCACGTGACTAATCGAAAATCTGTTTCAGTCACTTTTAATGGCATGACATGTAGAAGGTATATACAAATTTTCAGGCAAAACGGTCCAGCCGTTTCAGAGAAGAAGTCGTTTGAAGTTGGCGGAAGAATAATAATAATAATAATAAATATAGCTGCAGAGCAGCTATTAACGGCTTTCAAGAAAAAAGGGCCATAACACCATTAAATTTGGAAAAAAAAGTTTGAAGATTTGATTTGTGCAATGTATATACGTGTAGGTTACACGACGTTCTGACTCAATGCCTTCATTATAGCGCTATTTCCATGTCTCTAACCTCAAAAGTGCTCGATATATTATATATATGCATAACTAATGAGTTCTATGGCCATATATGGTCAACGGATATGTTGGCCAATTCTCTTTTCCATTGCCTTCAATATAGCGTTGATACCCTGTCTGTACATGCAATACTGCTTGAAATATTAGAGACATGCATATTTAATGAGATCTATGACCATATATGGTCAACAGATATGTTGGCCAATTTTCTTTTCTATTTCCTTCAATATAGTGTTTGTTCCATGTTTGTACATGGAATAGCGCTCGAGATATTGGAGACATGCATATTTAATGAGTTCTATGACCATATATGGTCAACGGATATGTTGGCCAATTCTCTTTTCTATTTCCTTCAATATAGTGTTTGTTCCATGTTTGTACATGGAATAGTGCTTCAGATATTAGAGACATGCATATTAAATGAGTTCTATGACCATATATGGTCAACGGATATGTTGGCCAATTTTCTTTCCCAGTTCCTTCAATATAGCATTGGTACCATGTTTATACATGCAACAGTGCTTGAGATATTGGAGACATGCATATTTAATGAGTTATATGACCATATATGGTCAACGAATATGTTGGCCAATTCTCTTTGCTATTGCCTTCAATATAGTGTTAGTTCCATGTTTGTACATGAAATAGCGCTTGAGATATTAGAGACATGCATATTAAATGAGTTCTATGACCATATATGGTCAACGGATATGTTGGCCAATTTTCTTTCTCAGTTCCTTCAATATAGCATTGGTACCATGTTTATACATGCAATAGTGCTTGAGATATTGGAGACATGCATATTTAATGAGTTATATGACCATATATGGTCATGGAACATGTTGACAATTTCTCTTGTCCAAAGCCTTCAATATAGCTATTGTTCCATGTCTGCATGTGCAATAGTGCCTGAGATATTATAGATATGCATATTTAATGAGGTATATGACCTTATATGGTCAACGAATATGTTGGCTCATTCTCTTGACCATTACCTTCAATATAGCCTTAGTTTCACGTTTGTACATGCAATAGTGCTTGAGATATAAGAGACATGCATATTTAATGAGTTCTATGACCATATATGGTCAACGAATATTTTGGCCAATTCTCTTGTCCGTTGCCTTTAATATACCGTTAGTTCCATGTTGGTACATGCAATAGTTTTTGAAATACAAGAGACATGCATATTTAATGAGTTTCAAGATGGCGGCCGAACCACGTGACTAATCGAAAATCTGTTTCAGTCACTTTTAATGGCATGACATGTAGAAGGTATAGCAGCGATGACGGGTTTCGAGCCTGCGTGGCTCATGGCAAATTGCACTTGCTCGATGTGATTATTTGACGAACGTTTCATGTCTAGAATGAAAGATAGCAGACAAACTACACAACATATGGATTTGATTTCACAGGAATATGATAAACTTAATGCAAGGACAAATAGTTCATGAGTTATAGAACTTTTTCTCTTTTACTAAATCCAAGATGGCTGCCAAAGGAAGCCATTTTTTGATAATCTACTTTAGTAACTTTGTAGAGCTATCAACAGAGATACTATATGCTAAATTGCTTTTCAAACAAGGAAGCAGTTTTTAACAAGATAATTTTTTGAGGTTTTTTGAATTTTTGTGATAAATTCAACATGGCCGCCAAAACCACTTGAATCATGGGAAATATTTTCATGAACACATAATCATCTCATTGAGCGGATGTTGTATGCCAAGTTTTGTTTAAATCTGGCAAATCGTTCATAAGTTATAGCGTACTTTCCCTTTTTTACTAAATCCAAGATGGCTGCCAAAGGAAGCCATTTTTCGAAAATCGGCTTCAGTAACTTTGTAGAGCTATCAACAGAGATACTATATGCTAAATAGATTGTCAAACAAGCAAGCAGTTTTTAAGATAATAATTTCTTGAGGTTTTTGGCATTTTTGTGATAAATTCAAGATGGCCGCCAAAACCACTTGAGTCATGGGAAATATTTTTATGAACACATAATCATCTTATTGAGTGGATGTTGTATGCCAAGTTTTGTCGAAATCTGGAAAATTGTTCATAATTTATAGCGTAATTTCACTTTTCACTAAATCCAAGATGGCTGCCAAAGGAAGCCATTTTTCACAAATCTGCTTCAGTACCTTTGTAGAGCTATCAACAGAGATACTATATGCTAAATTGATTGTCAACCAAGCAAGCAGTTTTTAAGAAGATAATTTTTTGAGGTTTTTTGCAATTTTTTGATAAATTCAATATGGCCGCCAATACCACTTGAATCATGGGAAATATTTTTATGAACCCATAATCATCTTATCGAAGGGATGTTGTATGCCAACTTTGGTTTAAATCTGGCAAATTGTTCATGAGTTATAGCGTACTTTCACTTTTTACTAAATCCAAGATGGCTGCCAAAGGAAGCCATTTTTCAAAAATCTGCTTCAGTCACTTTGTAGAGCTATGGCCATAGGTGCTGCAAAGCAAATGTCTAATCACATGAACGAGCCATTTTTGAGAAGAAGATTTTAAAATATTTTTGTCAATTTTCACAAAATCGAATATGGCGGCCAAGGTCACATGACCGCTAAAGATTTTATTGCTGATATTTGCTAGACATGAGCCAATGATGCCACACAAAAAAACCGGAAGTTCCTAGACCCTCAGAAAGTGGTGCAATTGAGCACTTCCGGTTTGTGTTCTATCTAAGATGGCGGCCAGGTCATGTGACCTACATAGCTGGTTTTGGGGTATGCACCACAACTCATGGCCCTTTATCAGCATACAAAATGGCAAATCAATCGCAGCATTAGTTTTCAAGTTACAGAACTTACAAAAAACGGCGGAAAAATAATAATAATAAATATAGCTGCAGAGCAGCTATTAACGGCTTTCAAGAAAAAGGACCATAACACTATTAAATTTGGAAAAAAAAGTTTGAAGATTTGATTTGTGCAATGTATATACGTGTAGGTTACATGACGTTCTGGCCCAATGCCTTCATTATAGCGCTATTTCCATGTCTCTAACTTCAATAGTGCTCGAGATATTGTATATATGCATATTGAATGAGTTCTATGACCATATATGGTCAACGGATATGTTGGCCAATTCTCTTTCCATTGCCTTCAATATAGCGTTGGTACCCTGTCTGTACATGCAGTACTGCTTGAAATATTAGAGACATGCTTATTTAATGAGATCTATGACCATATATGGTCAACGGATATGTTTGCCAATTCTCTTTTCGATTTCCTTCAATATAGTGTTTGTTCCATGTTTGTACATGGAATAGCGCTTGAGATATTCGAGACATGCATATTTAATGAGTTCTATGACCATATATGGTCAACGGATATGTTGGCCAATTTTCTTGTCCATTGCCTTCAATATATCATTGGTACCATGTTTATACTTGCAATGGTGCTTGAGACACTGGAGACATGCATATTTAATGAGTTCTATGACCATATATGGTCAACGAATATGTTGGTCAATTTTCTTGTCCATTGCCTTCGGTATACTGTTAGTTCCATGTTTGTACATGCAATAGTGCTTGAGATATTGGAGACATGCATATTTAATGAGTTATATGACCATATATGGTCATGAAACACGTTGACAATTTCTCTTGTCCAAAGCCTTCAATATAGCAATGGTTCCATGTCTGTATGTGTAATAGTGCCTGAGATATTATAGGTATGCATATTTAATGAGGTATATGACCTTATATGGTCAACGAATATGTTGGCTCATTCTCTTGACCATTTCCTTTAATATAGCGTCAGTTTCACGTTTGTACATGCAATAGTGCTTGAGATATAAGAGACATGCATATTTAATGAGTTCTATGACCATATATGGTCAACGAATATTTTGGCCAATTCTCTTGTCCGTCGCCTTCAATATACCGTTAGTTCCATGTTTGTACATGCAATAGTTTTTGAGATACAAGAGACATGCATATTTAATGAGTTTCAAGATGGCGGCCGAACCACGTGACTAATCGAAAATCTGTTTCAGTCACTTTTAATGGCATGACATGTAGAAGGCATATACACATTTTCAGGCAAAACGGTCCAGCCGTTTCAGAGAAGAAGTCGTTTGAAGTTGGCGGAAGAATAATAATAATAATAATAATAATAATAATAATAATAATAATAATAATAATAATAATAATAATAAACATAACAAAAACAATAGGCTTTCAAGCCTGAAGGGACTTGAAAGCCTAAATATAGCTGCATAGCAGCGATGACGGGTTTCGAGCCTGCGTGGCTCATGACAAATTGCACTTGCTCGATGTGATTATTTGACGAACGTTTCATGTCTAGAATGCAAGATAGCAGACAAACTACACAACATATGGATTTGATTTCACAGGAATATGATAAACTTAATGCAAGGACAAATAGTTCATGAGTTATAGAACTTTTTCTCTTTTACTAAATCCAAGATGGCTGCCAAAGGAAGCCATTTTTAAAAATCTACTTCAGTAACTTTGTAGAGCTATCAACAGAGATACTATAAGCTAAATTGCTTTTCAAACAAGCAAGCAGTTTTTAACAAGATATTTTTTTGAGGTTTTTTGAATTTTTGTGATAAATTCAACATGGCCGCCAAAACCACTTGAATCATGGGAAATATTTCCATGAACACATAATCATCTCATTGAGCGGATGTTGTATGCCAAGTTTTGTTTAAATCTGGCAAATTGTTCATAAGTTATAGCGTGCTTTCACTTTTTACTAAATCCAAGATGGCTGCCAAAGGAAGCCATTTTTCGAAAATCTGCTTCAGTAACTTTGTAGAGCTATCGACAGAGATACTATATGCTGAATTGCTTTTCAAACAAGGAAGCAGTTTTTAACAAGATAATTTTTTGAGGTTTTTTGAATTTTTGTGATAAATTCAACATGGCCGCCAAAACCACTTGAATCATGGGAAATATTTCCATGAACACATAATCATCTTATTGAGCGGATGTTGTATGCCAAGTTTTGTTTAAATCTGGCAAATCGTTCATAAGTTATAGTGTACTTTCACTTTTTACTAAATCCAAGATGGCTGCCAAAAGAAGCCATTTTTCGAGAATCTGCTACAGTAACTTTGTAGAGCTATCAACAGAGACACTATATGCTAAATTGATTGTCAAACAAACAAGCAGTTTTTAAGAAGATAATTTTTTGAGGTTTTTTGCAATTTTTTGATAAATTCAATATGGCCGCCAAAACCACTTGAATCATGGGAAATATTTTTATGAACACATAATCATCTTATTGAAGGGATGTTGTATGCCAACTTTGGTTTAAATCTGGCAAATTGTTCATGAGTTATAGCGTACTTTCACTTTTTATTGAATCCAAGATGGCTGCCAAAGGGAGCCATTTTTCAAAAATCTGCTTCAGTCACTTTGTAGGGCTATGCCCATAGGTGCTGCAAAGCAAATGTATAATCACATGAATGAGCCATTTTTGAGAAGAAGATTTTAAAAGTTTTTTGTCAATTTTTGGAAAATCCAATATGGCGGCCAAGGTCACATGACCGCTAAAGATTTTATTGCTGATATTTGCTAGGCATGAGTCAATGATGCCACACAAAAAAACCGGAAGTTCCTAGACCCTCAGAAAGTGGTGCAATTGAGCACTTCCGGTTTGTGTTCTACCTAACATGGCGGCCAGGTCATGTGACCTACATAGCTGTTTTTTGGGTATGCACCACAACTCATGGCCCTTTATCAGCATGCAAAATAGCAAATAAATTGCAGCATTATTTTTAAAGTTACAGTGCTTAGAAAAAACGGCGGAAAAATAATAAGAATAATAATAAACATAGCAATTACAATAGGGTTTCGACCCATCTGGGCTCGAAACCCTAAATATAGCTGCATAGCAGCGATGACGGGTTTCGAACCTGCGTGGCTCATGGCAAATTGCACTTGCTCGATGTGATTATTTGACGAATGTTTCATGTCTAGAATGAAAGATAGCAGACAAACTACACAACATATGGATTTGATTTCACAGGAATATGATAAACTTAATGCAAGGACAAATAGTTCATGAGTTATAGAACTTTTTCTCTTTTACTAAATCCAAGATGGCTGCCAAAGGAAGCCATTTTTCGATAATCTACTTTAGTAACTTTGTAGAGCTATCAACAGAGATACTATATGCTAAATTGCTTTTCAAACAAGGAAGCAGTTTTTAACAAGATAATTTTTTGAGGTTTTTTGAATTTTTGTGATAAATTCAACATGGCCGCCAAAACCACTTGAATCATGGGAAATATTTTCATGAACACATAATCATCTCATTGAGCGGTTGTTGTATGCCAAGTTTTGTTTAAATCTGGCAAATCGTTCATAAGTTATAGCGTACTTTCACTTTTTTACTAAATCCAAGATGGCTGCCAAAGGAAGCCATTTTTCGAAAATCGGCTTCAGTAACTTTGTAGAGCTATCAACAGAGATACTATATGCTAAATAGATTGTCAAACAAGCAAGCAGTTTTTAAGATAATAATTTCTTGAGGTTTTTGGCATTTTTGTGATAAATTCAAGATGGCCGCCAAAGCCACTTGAGTCATGGGAAATATTTTTATGAACACATAATCATCTTATTCAGTGGATGTTGTATGCCAAGTTTTGTCGAAATCTGGAAAATTGTTCATAATTTATAGCGTAATTTCACTTTTCACTAAATCCAAGATGGCTGCCAAAGGAAGCCATTTTTCTAAAATCTGCTTTAGTACCTTTGTAGAGCTATCAACAGAGATACTATATGCTAAATTGATTGTCAACCAAGCAAGCAGTTTTTAAGAAGATAATTTTTTGAGGTTTTTTGCATTTTTTGATAAATTCAATATGGCCGCCAAAACCACTTGAATCATGGGAAATATTTTTATGAACATATAATCATCTTATCGAAGGGATGTTGTATGCCAACTTTGGTTTAAATCTGGCAAATTGTTCATGAGTTATAGCGTACTTTCACTTTTTACTAAATCCAAGATGGCTGCCAAAGGAAGCCATTTTTCAAAAATCTGCTTCAGTCACTTTGTAGAGCTATGGCCATAGGTGCTGCAAAGCAAATGTCTAATCACATGAACGAGCCATTTTTGAGAAGAAGATTTTAAAAATTTTTTGTCAATTTTCACAAAATCCAATATGGCGGCCAAGGTCACATGACCGCTAAAGATTTTATTGCTGATATTTGCTAGACATGAGCCAATGATGCCACACAAAAAAACCGGAAGTTCCTAGACCCTCAGAAAGTGGTGCAATTGAGCACTTCCGGTTTGTGTTCTACCTAAGATGGCGGCCAGGTCATGTGACCTACATGGCTGATTTTGGGGTATGCACCACAACTCATGGCCCTTCATCAGCATGCAAAATGCCTAATCAATCGCAGCATTATTTTTCAAGTTACAGTGCTTTAAAAAACGGTGGAAAAATAATAAGAATAATAATAATAAATATAGCTGCGTTGCAGCAATGTCGGGTTTCGAGCCCACTGACTTATTAGCAGCGTTCCAAAATCAGCATCATTGACAATAATATATTAAAGGAAATTGCATGGCCTTCATACTAAACATGTTGCATGTTCCTGTCTGTAACAGTGCTTAAGGTATTACAATCTTGCATATTTAATGATGTCCCATGACCATATATGGTCATCGGATGTTTTTGTCAGCTCTGTTGTGCAATAACTTCAATATTGCATTGGTTGCATTTTCCTATCTGTAACAGTGCTTGAGATATTGCAATTTTTATGCATATTTGATGAGGTCACATGACCATATATGGTCATCACATTAGTTAGTCACATCTCTTGTTCCATAGATTCGATATTGCACAGGTTGCATGTTCCCGTCTGTAACAGTGCTTGAGTTATTACATTTATGCATATTTAATGATGTCACATGACTGTGTATGGGCATCAGATGTGTTAGTCACATATCTTGTCTCATAGCTTCGATATTTCACAGGTTGTGTGTTTCTATCTGTTACTGTGTTTCAAATATAACATTTATGCATATTTGATGAGGTCACATGACCATATATGGTCATCACATTAGTTAGTCACATCTCTTGTTCCATAGATTCGATATTGCACAGGTTGCATGTTCCCGTCTGTAATAGTGCTTGAGTTATTACATTTATGCTTATTTGATGAGGTCACATGACCATATATGGTCATCGGATATGTTAGTGACTTCTGTTGTGCAATAGCTTCAATATTGCACTGGTTGCATGTTCCTATCTGTAACAGTGCTTGAGTTATTACATTTATGCATATTTGATGAAATTACATGACCATATATGGTCATCACATTAGTTAGCCACATCTCTTGTCTCATAGCTTCGATATTGCATAGGTTGCATGCCTCTATCTGTGATTCTGCTTGAGATATTACAATTATGCATATTTAATGACGTCACATGACCATATACGGTCATCACATTAGTTACTCACATCTCATGTCCCACAGCTTCGATTTTGCACAGGTTGCATGTTCATGTCTGTAACAGTGCTTGAGTTATTACATTTATGCATATTTGATGAAATTACATGACCATATATGGTCATCACATTAGTTAGCCACATCTCTTGTCTCATAGCTTCGATATTGCATAGGTTGCATGTCTCTATCTGTGATTCTGCTTGAGATATTACAATTATGCATATTTAATGAAGTCACATGACCATATATGGTCATCACATTAGTTAGTCACATCTCTTGACCCATACCTTCGATATTGCACAGGTTGCATGTCCCTAACTCTTGCAGTGCTTGATATATTACATTTATGCATATTCAATGAGGTCAAATGACCATATATGGTCATCTTGTTTGTTAGTAAAATTTCATGTACCATCACTTCAATATTGCACTGGTTGCATGTTCCCGTCTGTAACTGTGCTTGAGTTATTACATTTATGCTTATTTGATGAAGTCACATGACCATATATGGTCATCACATTAGTTAGTAACATCTCCTGTCTTATAGCTTCGATATTGCACAGGTTGCATGTCCCTATCTGTAACAGTGCTTGATATATTACATTTATGCATATTTAATGAGATCACATGACCATATATGGTCATCTTGTTTGTTAGTAGAATTTCATGTACCATCACTTCAATATTGCACTGGTTGCATGTTCCTAACTGTAACAGTGCTTAAGATATTGCAATTATGTCTATAAAATGAGGTCACGTGACCATATAAAAGAACAAAAAAATATGAAAAAACATTCTAAAATCTTCTTATAAAAAACGGCTTATCGCCTGGACTCAATATTTTGGAATTAAATACTATGTCATATGATCTTTCAAAGTTATTCAGGGTTAGTTGATTTGTCGAAAATTATGCAAATGAGATGCAAAACAAAATTTCAAAAAATTCTAAAAAAAAAAGTCACGTGACCGCTAAAGTTTTTTTTAATGAAATTTGTAGCCCTTGTCGCACTGCTACTATCATAAAAAAATTGGAGCACTCAGACCCTCAGAAAGGTGCGCAATTCGGCATTGAAAATTTCGCCTTTAATCCAAGATGGCGGCCTGGTCATGTGACCTATGTGGCTGAACTTAGGATATGCACCAGATCTCATACAGCTTTACCATTGTGGCAAGTATGGAACTGATCGGTCCAACGGTGTTGACATAAAGCGTGACCAAAAATTTAGGCGGAAGAATAATAATAATAAATATAGCTGCGTTGCAGCAATGTCGGGTTTCGAGCCCACTGACTTATTAGCAGCGTTCCAAAATCAGCATCATTGACAATAATATATTATAGGAAATTGCATGGCCTTCATACTAAACATGTTGCATGTTCCTGTCTAGTAACAGTGCTTAAGGTATTACAATCTTGCATATTTAATGATGTCCCATGACCATATATGGTCATCGGATGTTTTTGTCAGCTCTGTTGTGCAATAACTTCAATATTGCATTGGTTGCATTTTCCTATCTGTAACAGTGCTTGAGATATAACATTTATGCATATTTGATGAGGTCACATGACCATATGTGGTCATCACATTAGTTAGTCACATCTCTTGTTCCATAGATTCGATATTGCACAGGTTGCATGTTCCCGTCTGTAACAGTGCTTGAGTTATTACATTTATGCATATTTAATGATGTCACATGACCGTGTATGGGCATCAGATGTGTTAGTCACATATCTTGTCTCATAGCTTCGATATTGCACAGGTTGTGTGTTTCTATCTGTTACTGTGTTTCAAATATAACATTTATGCATATTTGATGAGGTCACATGACCATATATGGTCATCACATTAGTTAGTCACATCTCTTGTCCCATAGCTTCGATATTGCACAGGTTGCATGTTCCCGTCTGTAACAGTGCTTGAGTTATTACATTTATGCATATTTGATGAGGTCACATGATCATATATAGTCATCACATTAGTTAATCACATCTCTTGACCCATAGCTTGGATATTGCACAGGTTGCATGTCCCTAACTCTTACAGTGCTTGATATATTACATTTATGCATATTCAATGAGGTCACATGACCGTATATGGTCATCTTGTTTGTTAGTAAAATTTCATGTACCATCACTTCAATATTGCACTGGTTGCATGTTCCTGTCTGTAACTGTGCTTGAGTTATTACATTTATGTATATTTGATGAAGTCACATGACCATATATGGTCATGACATTAGTTACTCACATCTCGTGTCTTATAGCTTCGATATTGCACAGGTTGCATGTCCCTATCTGTAACAGTGCTTGATATATTACATTCATGCATATTTAATGAGATCACATGACCATATATGGTCATCTTGTTTGTTAGTAGAATTTCATGTACCATCACTTCAAAATTGCACTGGTTGCATGTTCCTATCTGTAACAGTGCTTGAGATATTGCAATTATGTCTATAAAATGAGGTCACGTGACCATATAAAAGAACAAAAAAATATGAAAAAACATTCTAAAATCTTCTTATAAAAAACGGCTTTTCGCCTGGACTTCCATATTTTGAAATTAAATACTATGTCATATGATCTTTCAAAGTTATTCAGGGTTAGTTGATTTGTCGAAAATTATGCAAATGAGATGCAAAACAAAATTTAAAAAAATTCTAAAAAAAAAAGTCACGTGACCGCTAAAGTTTTTTTTGATGAAATTTGTAGCCCTTGTCGCACTGCTACTATCATAAAAAAATTGGAGCACTCAGACCCTCAGAAAGGTGCGCAATTCGGCATTGAAAATTTCGCCTTTAATCCAAGATGGCGGCCTGGTCATGTGACCTATGTGTCTGAACTTAGGATATGCACCAGATCTCATACAGCTTTACCATTGTGGCAAGTATGAAACTGATCGGTCCAACGGTGTTGACATAAAGCGTGACCAAAAATTTAGGCGGAAGAATAATAATAATAATAATAATAATAAATATAGCTGCGTTGCAGCAATGTCGGGTTTCGAGCCCACTGACTTATTAGCAGCGTTCCAAAATCAGCATCATTGACAATAATATATTAAAGGAAATTGCATGGCCTTCATACTAAACATGTTGCATGTTCCTGTCTGTAACAGTGTTTAAGGTATTACAATCTTGCATATTTAATGATGTCCCATGTCCATATATGGTCATCGGATGTTTTTGTCAGCTCTGTTGTGCAATAACTTCAATATTGCATTGGTTGCATTTTCCTATCTGTAACAGTGCTTGAGATATAACATTTATGCATATTTGATGAGGTCACATGACCATATGTGGTCATCACATTAGTTAGTCACATCTCTTGTTCCATAGATTCGATATTGCACAGGTTGCATGTTCCCGTCTGTAACAGTGCTTGAGTTATTACATTTATGCATATTTAATGATGTCACATGACCGTGTTTGGGCATCAGATGTGTTAGTTACATATCTTGTCTCATAGCTTCGATATTGCACAGGTTGTGTGTTTCTATCTGTTACTGTGTTTCAAATATAACATTTATGCATATTTGATGAGGTCACATGACCATATATGGTCATCACATTAGTTAGTCACATCTCTTGTTCCATAGATTCGATATTGCACAGGTTGCATGTTCCCGTCTGTAATAGTGCTTGAGTTATTACATTTATTCTTATTTGATGAGGTCACATGACCATATATGGTCATCGGATATGTTAGTGACTTCTGTTGTGCAATAGCTTCAATATTGCACTGGTTGCATGTTCCTATCTGTAACAGTGCTTGAGATATAACATTTATGCATATTTGATGAGGTCACATGACCATATATGGTCATCGGATGTGTTAGTCACTTCTGTTGTGCAATAGCTTCAATATTGCACTGGTTGCATGTTCCTATCTGTAACAGTACTTGAGTTATTACATTTATGCATATTTGATGCAATTACATGACCATATATGGTCATCACATTAGTTAGCCACATCTCTTGTCTCATAGCTTCGATATTGCATAGGTTGCATGTCTCTATCTGTGATTCTGCTTGAGATATTACAATTATGCATATTTAATGACGTCACATGACCATATACGGTCATCACATTAGTTACTCACATCTCATGTCCCACAGCTTCGATTTTGCACAGGTTGCATGTTCATGTCTGTAACAGTTCTTGAGATAATTCAATTATGCATATTTAATGAAGTCACATGATCATATATGGTCATCACATTAGTTAGCCACATCTCTTGACCCATACCTTCGATATTGCACAGGTTGCATGTCCCTAACTCTTGCAGTGCTTGATATATTATATTTATGCATATTCAATGAGGTCACATGACCATATATGGTCATCTTGTTTGTTAGTAAAATTTCATGTACCATCACTTCAATATTGCACTGGTTGCATGTTCCCGTCTGTAACTGTGCTTGAGTTATTACATTTATTGATATTTGATGAAGTCACATGACCATATATGGTCATCACATTAGTTAGTCACATCTCGTGTCTTATAGCTTCGATATTGCACAGGTTGCATGTCCCTATCTGTAACAGTGCTTGACATATTACATTTATGCATATTTAATGAGATCACATGACCATATATGGTCATCTTGTTTGTTAGTAGAATTTCATGTACCATCACTTCAATATTGCACTGGTTGCATGTTCCTATCTGTACAGTGCTTGAGATATTGCAATTATGTCTATAAAATGAGGTCACGTGACCATATAAAAGAACAAAAAAATATGAAAAAACATTCTAAAATCTTCTTTTAAAAAACGGCTTTTCGCCTGGACTTCCATATTTTGGAATTAAATACTATGTCATATGATCTTTCAAAGTTATTCAGGGTTAGTTGATTTGTCGAAAATTATGCAAATGAGATGCAAAACAAAATTTAAAAAAATTCTAAAAAAAAAAGTCACGTGACCGCTAAAGTTTTTTTTGATGAAATTTGTAGCCCTTGTCGCACTGCTACTATCATAAAAAAATTGGAGCACTCAGACCCTCAGAAAGGTGCGCAATTCGGCATTGAAAATTTCGCCTTTAATCCAAGATGGCGGCCTGGTCATGTGACCTATGTGTCTGAACTTAGGATATGCACCAGATCTCATACAGCTTTACCATTGTGGCAAGTATGGAACTGATCGTATATGGTCATCACATTAGTTAGCCACATCTCTTGTCTCATAGCTTCGATATTGCATAGGTTGCATGTCTCTATCTGTGATTCTGCTTGAGATATTACAATTATGCATATTTAATGACGTCACATGACCATATACGGTCATCACATTAGTTACTCACATCTCATGTCCCACAGCTTCGATTTTGCACAGGTTGCATGTTCATGTCTGTAACAGTTCTTGAGATAATTCAATTATGCATATTTAATGAAGTCACATGATCATATATGGTCATCACATTAGTTAGCCACATCTCTTGACCCATACCTTCGATATTGCACAGGTTGCATGTCCCTAACTCTTGCAGTGCTTGATATATTATATTTATGCATATTCAATGAGGTCACATGACCATATATGGTCATCTTGTTTGTTAGTAAAATTTCATGTACCATCACTTCAATATTGCACTGGTTGCATGTTCCCGTCTGTAACTGTGCTTGAGTTATTACATTTATTGATATTTGATGAAGTCACATGACCATATATGGTCATCACATTAGTTAGTCACATCTCGTGTCTTATAGCTTCGATATTGCACAGGTTGCATGTCCCTATCTGTAACAGTGCTTGACATATTACATTTATGCATATTTAATGAGATCACATGACCATATATGGTCATCTTGTTTGTTAGTAGAATTTCATGTACCATCACTTCAATATTGCACTGGTTGCATGTTCCTATCTGTACAGTGCTTGAGATATTGCAATTATGTCTATAAAATGAGGTCACGTGACCATATAAAAGAACAAAAAAATATGAAAAAACATTCTAAAATCTTCTTTTAAAAAACGGCTTTTCGCCTGGACTTCCATATTTTGGAATTAAATACTATGTCATATGATCTTTCAAAGTTATTCAGGGTTAGTTGATTTGTCGAAAATTATGCAAATGAGATGCAAAACAAAATTTAAAAAAATTCTAAAAAAAAAAGTCACGTGACCGCTAAAGTTTTTTTTGATGAAATTTGTAGCCCTTGTCGCACTGCTACTATCATAAAAAAATTGGAGCACTCAGACCCTCAGAAAGGTGCGCAATTCGGCATTGAAAATTTCGCCTTTAATCCAAGATGGCGGCCTGGTCATGTGACCTATGTGTCTGAACTTAGGATATGCACCAGATCTCATACAGCTTTACCATTGTGGCAAGTATGGAACTGATCGGTCCAACGGCGTTGACATAAAGCGTGACCAAAAATTTAGGCGGAAGAATAATAATAATAATAATAATAATAATAATAATAAACGGAACAATTACAAAAGGGTTTCGACCAAATGGGCTCGAAACCCTAATAATAATAAACGGAACAATTACAAAAGGGTTTCGACCAAATGGGCTCGAAACCCTAAATATAGCTGCGTTGCAGCAATGTCGGGTTTCGAGCCCACTGCCTTATTAGCAGCGTTCCAAAATCAGCATCATTGACAATAATATATTAAAGGAAATTACATGGCCTTCATACTAAACATGTGACATGTTCCTGTCTGTAACAGTGCTTAAGGTATTACAATCTTGCATATTTAATGATGTCACATGACCATATATGGTCATTACATTAGTTAGTCACATCTCTTGTTCCATAGATTCGATATTGCACAGGTTGCATGTTCCCGTCTGTAACAGTGCTTGAGTTATTACATTTATGAATATTTAATGATGTCACATGACCGTGTATGGTCATCAGATGTGTTAGTCATCTCTCTTGTGCAAGACCTTCAATATTGCACTAGTTGCATGTTCCTGTCTGTAACAGTGCTTGAGTTATTACATTTATGCATATTTGATGAGGTCACATGACCATATACGGTCATCGGATATGTTAGTTACCTCTGTTGTGCAATAATTTCAATATTGCACTGGTTACATGTTCCTATCTGTAACAGGGCTTGAGTTATTACATTTATGCATATTTGATGAGGTCACATGACCATATATGGTCATCAGATGTGTTAGTCATCTCTCTTGTGCAAGACCTTCAATATTGCACTAGTTGCATGATCCTGTCTGTAACAGTGCTTGAGTTATTACATTTATCCATATTTGATGACCTCACATGACCATATATGGTCATCACATTAGTTAGTCACATCTCTTGTCTCATAGCTTCAATATTGCACAGGTTGCATGTTCCCGTCTGTAACAGTGCTTGACTTATTACATTTACGCATATTTGATGAGGTCACATGACCATATATGGTCATCTTGTTTGTAAGTAAAATTTCTTGTACCATCACTTCAATATTGCACTAGTTGCATGTCCCTATCTGTAACAGTGCTTGATATATTACATTTATGCATTTTTAATGAGGTCACATGACCTTATATGGTCATCACAGTAGTTAGTCACATCTCTTGTCTCATAGCTTCGATATTGCACTGGTTGCATGTTCCTATCTGTAACAGTGCTTGAGATATTGCAATTATGTCTATAAAATGTGGTCACGTGACCATATAAAAGAACAAAAAAATATGAAAAAACATTCTAAAATCTTCTTATGAAAAACGGCTTTTCGCCTGGACTTCCTTATTTTGGAATTAAATACTATGTCATATGATCTTTCAAAGTTATTCAGGGTTAGTTGATTTGTCGAAAATTATGCAAATGAGATGCAAAACAAAATTTCAAAAAATTCTAAAAAAAAAAGTCACGTGACCGCTAAAGTTTTTTTTGATGAAATTTGTAGCCCTTGTCGCACTGCTACTATCATAAAAAAATTGGAGCACTCAGACCCTCAGAAAGGTGCGCAATTCGGCATTGAAAATTTCGCCTTTAATCCAAGATGGCGGCCTGGTCATGTGACCTATGTGTCTGAACTTAGGATATGCACCAGATCTCATACAGCTTTACCATTGTGGCAAGTATGGAACTGATCGGTCCAACGGTGTTGACATAAAGCGTGACCAAAAATTTAGGCGGAAGAATAATAATAATAATAATAATAATAATAATAATAAACGGAACAATTACAATAGGGTTTCGACCAAATGGGCTCGAAACCCTAATAATAATAATAATAATAATAAACGGAACAATTACAATAGGGTTTCGACCAAATGGGCTCGAAACCCTAAATATAGCTGCAGAGCAGCTATTAACGGCTTTCAAGAAAGAAGGGCCATAACACCATTAATTTTTGGGAAGAAAAAGTTTGAAGATTTGATTTGTGTAATGTATATACATGTAGGTTACACGACGTTCTGGCGCAATGCCTTCATTATAGCGCTATTTCCATGTCTCTAACTTCAATAGTGCTCGAGATATTATATATATGCATATCTAATGAGTTCTATGTCCATATATGGTCAACGGATATTTTGGCCAATTCTCGTTTCCATTGCCTTCAATATAGCGTTGGTACCCTGTCTGTACATGCAATACTGCTTGAAATATTAGAGACATGCATATTTAATGAGTTCTATGACCATATATGGTCAACGGATATGTTGGCCAATTTTCTTTTCTATTGCCTTCAATATAGTCTTTGTTCCATGTTTGTACATGCAATAGCGCTTGGGATATTAGAGACATGCATATTAAATGAGTTCTATAACCATATATGGTCAACGGATGTGTTGGCCAATTTTCTTGTCCATTGCCTTCAATATATCATTGGTACCATGTTTATACTTGCAATGGTGCTTGATATATTGGAGACATGCATATTTAATGAGTTCTATGACCATATATGGTCAACGAATATGTTGGTCAATTTTCTTGTCCATTGCCTTCGGTATACCGTTAGTTCCATGTTTGTACATGTAATAGTTCTTGAGATATTGGAGACATGCATATTTAATGAGTTATATGACCATATATGGTCATTGAAGATGTTGGCAATTTCTCTTGTCCAAAGCCTTCAATATAGCAATGGTTCCATGTCTGTATGTGCAATAGTGCCTGAGATATTATAGGTATGCATATTTAATGAGGTATATGACCTTATATGGTCAACGAATATGTTGGCTCATTCTCTAGACCATTTCCTTCAATATAGCATCAGTTTCACGTTTGTACATGCAATAGTGCTTGAGATATAAGAGACATGCATATTTAATGAGTTCTATGACCATATATGGTCAACGAATATTTTGGCCAATTCTCTTGTCCGTTGCCTTCAACATACCGTTAGTTCCATGTTTGTACATGCAATAGTTTTTGAGATACAAGAGACATGCATATTTAATGAGTTCCAAGATGGCGGCCGAACCACGTGACTAATCAAAAATCTGTTTCAGTCACTTTTAATGGCATGACATGTAGAAGGTATATACAAATTTTCAGGCAAAACGGTCTAGCCGTTTCAGAGAAGAAGTCATTTGAAGTTGGCGGAAGAATAATAATAATAAATATAGCTGCAGAGCAGCTATTAACGGCTTTCAAGAAAAAAGGGGCATAACACCATTAAATTTGAAAAAAAAAGTTTGAAAATTTGATTTGTGCAATGTATATACTTGTAGGTTACACGACGTTCTGGCCCAATGCCTTCATTGTAGCGCTATTTCCATGTATCTAACTTCAATAGTGCTCGAGATATTATATGCATATTTAAAGAGCTCTATGACCATATATGGTCAACGGATATGTTGGCCAATTCCCTTTTCCATTGCCTTCAATACAGCGTTGGTACCCTGTGTGTACATGCAATACTGCTTGAAATATTAGAGACATGCATATTTAATGAGTTCTATGACCATATATGGTCAACGGATATGTTGGCCAATTCTCTTTTCTATTGCCTTCAATATAGCATTGGTACCATGTTTATACTTGCAATGGTGCTTGAGATATTAGAGACATGCATATTAAATGAGTTCTATGACCATATATGGTCAACGGATATGTTGGCCAATTCTCTTTGCTATTGCCTTCAATATAGCATTGGTATCATGTTTATACATGCAATAGTGCTTGAGATATTGGAGACATGCATATTTAATGAGTTATATGACCATATATGGCAATTGAACATGTTGACAATTTCTCTTGTCCAAAGCCTTCAATATAGCAATGGTTCCATGTCTGTATGTGCAATAGTGCCTGAGATATTATAGATATGCATATTTAATGAGTTCTATGACCATATATGGCCATCGAATGTGTTGGTCAATTCTTTTGTCCAATGTCTTCAATATAGCGTTGGTTCCATCTTTGTACTTGCAATAATGCCTGAGATATAAGAGACATGCATATTTAATGAGTTCTATGACCATATATGGTCAACGAATATGTTGGTCAATTATCTTGCCCATTGCCTTCGGTATACCGTTAGTTCCATGTTTGTACATGCAATAGTGCTTGAGATATTGGAGACATGCATATTTAATGAGTTATATGACCATATATGGTCATTGAAGATGTTGACAATTTCTCTTGTCCAAAGCCTTCAATATAGCAATGGTTCCATGTCTGTATGTGCAATAGTCCCTGAGATATTATAGGTATGCATATTTAATGAGGTATATGACCTTATATGGTCAACGAATATGTTGGCTCATTCTCTTGACTATTTCCTTCAATATAGCGTCAGTTTCACGTTTGTACATGCAATAGTGCTTGAGATATAAGAGACATGCATATTTAATGAGTTCTATGACCATATATGGTCAACGAATATTTTGGCCAATTCTCTTGTCCGTTGCCTTCAATATACCGTTAGTTCCATATTTGTACATGCAATAGTTTTTGAGATACAAGAGACATGCATATTTAATGAGTTCCAAGATGGCGGCCGAACCACGTGACTAATCGAAAATCTGTTTCAGTCACTTTTAATGGCATGACATGTAGAAGGTATATACAAATTTTCAGGCAAAACGGTCCAGCCGTTTCAGAGAAGAAGTCGTTTGAAGTTGGCGGAAGAATAATAATAATAATAATAATAATAATAATAATAATAATAATAATAAATATAGCTGCAGAGCAGCTATTAACGGCTTTCAAGAAAAAAGGGGCATAACACCATTAAATTTGAAAAAAAAAGTTTGAAAATTTGATTTGTGCAATGTATATACTTGTAGGTTACACGACGTTCTGGCCCAATGCCTTCATTGTAGCGCTATTTCCATGTATCTAACTTCAATAGTGCTCGAGATATTATATGCATATTTAAAGAGCTCTATGACCATATATGGTCAACGGATATGTTGGCCAATTCCCTTTTCCATTGCCTTCAATACAGCGTTGGTACCCTGTGTGTACATGCAATACTGCTTGAAATATTAGAGACATGCATATTTAATGAGTTCTATGACCATATATGGTCAACGGATATGTTGGCCAATTCTCTTTTCTATTGCCTTCAATATAGCATTGGTACCATGTTTATACTTGCAATGGTGCTTGAGATATTAGAGACATGCATATTAAATGAGTTCTATGACCATATATGGTCAACGGATATGTTGGCCAATTCTCTTTGCTATTGCCTTCAATATAGCATTGGTATCATGTTTATACATGCAATAGTGCTTGAGATATTGGAGACATGCATATTTAATGAGTTATATGACCATATATGGCAATTGAACATGTTGACAATTTCTCTTGTCCAAAGCCTTCAATATAGCAATGGTTCCATGTCTGTATGTGCAATAGTGCCTGAGATATTATAGATATGCATATTTAATGAGTTCTATGACCATATATGGCCATCGAATGTGTTGGTCAATTCTTTTGTCCAATGTCTTCAATATAGCGTTGGTTCCATCTTTGTACTTGCAATAATGCCTGAGATATAAGAGACATGCATATTTAATGAGTTCTATGACCATATATGGTCAACGAATATTTTGGCCAATTCTCTTGTCCGTTGCCTTCAATATACCGTTAGTTCCATGTTTGTGCATGCAATAGTTTTTGAGATACAAGAGACATGCATATTTAATGAGTTCCAAGATGGCGGCCGAACCACGTGACTAATCGAAAATCTGTTTCAGTCACTTTTAATGGCATGACATGTAGAAGGTATATACAAATTTTCAGGCAAAACGGTCCAGCCGTTTCAGAGAAGAAGTCGTTTGAAGTTGGCGGAAGAATAATAATAATAATAATAATAATAAATATAGCTGCAGAGCAGCTATTAACGGCTTTCAAGAAAAAGGAGCCATAACACCATTAAATTTGGGGAAAAAAAGATTGAAGATTTGATTTGTGCAATGTATATAGGTGTAGGTTACACGAAGTTCTGGCCCAATGCCTTCATTGTAGCGCTATTTCCATGTCTCTAACTTCAATAGTGCTCGAGATATTATATGCATATTTAATGAGCTCTATGACCATATATAGTCAACGGATATGTTGGCCAATTCTCTTTTCTATTGCCTTCAATATAGTGTTTGTTCCATGTTTGTACATGGAATAGCGCTTGAGATATTAGAGACATGCATATTAAATGAGTTCTATGACCATATATGGTCAACGGATATGTTGGCCAATTTTCTTTCCCAGTGCCTTCAATATAGCATTGGTACCATGTTTACACTTGCAATGGTGCTTGAAATATTGGAGACATGCATATTTAATGTGTTCTATAACCATATATGGTCAACGAATATGTTGACAATTTCTCTTGTCCAAAGCCTTCAGTATACCGTTAGTTCCATGTTTGTACATGCAATGGTACATGAGATATTGGAGACATGCATATTTAATGAGTTATATGACCATATATAGTCATTGAACATGTTGACAATTTCTCTTGTCCAAAGCCTTCAATATAGCAATGGTTCCATGCCTGTATGTGCAATAGAGCCTGAGATATTATAGATATGCATATTTAATGAGGTATATGACCTTATATGGTCAACGAATATGGTGCCTCATTCTCTTGACCATTACCTTCAATATAGCGTAAGTTTCACGTTTGTACATGCAATAGTGCTTGAGATATAAGAGACATGCACATTTAATGAGTTCTATGACCATATATGGTCAACGAATATTTTGGCCAATTCTCTTGTCCATTGCCTTTAATATACCGTTAGTTTCACGTTTGTACATGCAATAGTGCTTGAGATATAAGAGACATGCATATTTAATGAGTTCTATGACCATATATGGACAACGAATATTTTGGCCAATTCTCTTGTCCGTTGCCTTTAATATACCGTTAGTTTCACGTTTGTACATGCAATAGTGCTTGAGATATAAGAGACATGCATATTTAATGAGTTCTATGACCATATATGGACAACGAATATTTTGGCCAATTCTCTTGTCCGTTGCCTTTAATATACCGTTAGTTTCACGTTTGTACATGCAATAGTGCTTGAGATATAAGAGACATGCATATTTAATGAGTTCTATGACCATATATGGTCAATGAATATTTTGGCCAATTCTCTTGTCCGTTGCCTTTAATATACCGTTAGTTCCATGTTCGTACATGCAATAGTTTTTGAGTTACAAGAGACATGCATATTTAATGAGTTCCAACATGGCGGCCGAACCACGTGACTAATCGAAAATCTGCTTCAGTCACTTTTAATGGCATGACATGTAGAAGGTATATACAAATTTTCAGGCAAAATGGTGCAGCCGTTTCAGAGAAGAAGTCGTTTGAAGTTGGCGGAAGAATAATAATAATAATAATAATAAACATAACAAAAACAATAGGCTTTCAAGCCTGAAGGGACTTGAAAGCCTAAATATAGCTGCAGAGCAGCTATTAACGGCTTTCAAGAAAAGGGACCATAACACTATTAAATTTGGAAAAAAAAGTTTGAAGATTTGATTTGTGCAATGTATATACGTGTAGGTTACATGACGTTCTGGCCCAATGCCTTCATTATAGCGCTATTTCTATGTCTCTAACTTCAATAGTGCTCAAGATATTGTATATATGCATATTGAATGAGTTCTATGACCATATATGGTCAACGGATATGTTGGCCAATTCTCTTTCCATTGCCTTCAATATAGCGTTGGTACCCTGTCTGTACATGCAATACTGCTTGAAATATTAGAGACATGCATAATTAATGAGATCTATGACCATATATGGTCAACGGATATGTTTGCCAATTCTCTTTTCTATTTCCTTCAATATAGTGTTTGTTCCATGTTTGTACATGGAATAGCGCTTGAGATATTCGAGACATGCATATTTAATGAGTTCTATGACCATATATGGTCAACGGATATGTTGGCCAATTTTCTTGTCCATTGCCTTCAATATATCATTGGTACCATGTTTATACTTGCAATGGTGCTTGAGACACTGGAGACATGCATATTTAATGAGTTCTATGACCATATATGGTCAACGAATATGTTGGTCAATTTTCTTGTCCATTGCCTTCGGTATACTGTTAGTTCCATGTTTGTACATGCAATAGTGCTTGAGATATTGGAGACATGCATATTTAATGAGTTATATGACCATATATGGTCATGAAACACGTTGACAATTTCTCTTGTCCAAAGCCTTCAATATAGCAATGGTTCCATGTCTGTATGTGCAATAGTGCCTGAGATATTATAGGTATGCATATTTAATGAGGTATATGACCTTATATGGTCAACGAATATGTTGGCTCATTCTCGTGACCATTTCCTTCAATATAGCGTCAGTTTCACGTTTGTACATGCAATAGTGCTTGAGATATAAGAGACATGCATATTTAATGAGTTCTATGACCATATATGGTCAACGAATATTTTGGCCAATTCTCTTGTCCGTTGCCTTCAATATACCGTTAGTTCCATGTTTGTACATGCAATAGTTTTTGAGATACAAGAGACATGCATATTTAATGAGTTTCAAGATGGCGGCCGAACCACGTGACTAATCGAAAATCTGTTTCAGTCACTTTTAATGGCATGACATGTAGAAGGTATATACATATTTTCAGGCAAAACGGTCCAGCCGTTTCAGAGAAGAAGTCGTTTGAAGTTGGCGGAAGAATAATAATAATAATAATAATAATAATAATAATAATAATAATAATAATAATAATAATAAACATAACAAAAACAATAGGCTTTCAAGCCTGAAGGGACTTGAAAGCCTAATAATAATAATAATAATAATAATAATAATAAACATAACAAAAACAATAGGCTTTCAAGCCTGAAGGGACTTGAAAGCCTAATAATAATAATAAACTTAACAAAAACAATAGGCTTTCAAGCCTGAAGGGACTTGAAAGCCTAATAATAATAAACATAGCAATTACAAAAGGGTTTCCGACCCATAGGGCTCGAAACCCTAATAATAATCAAAGCAATTACAATAGGGTTTCGCCCCATAGGGCTCGAAACCCTAATAATAATCAAAGCAATTACAATAGGGTTTCGCCCCATAGGGCTCGAAACCCTAATAATAATAATAATCAAAGCAATTACAATAGGGTTTCGCCCCATAGGGCTCGAAACCCTAATAATAAACATAGCAATTACAATAGGGTTTCGCCCCATAGGGCTCGAAACCCTAATAATAAACATAGCAATTACAATAGGGTTTCGACCCATCTGGGCTCGAAACCCTAATAATATTGTTTTATTTTCACACAGGTAAGGGGTCGTCCGGAAATGCCTGACTCGTTACAAGTGGTCGTGTATTACACGTTGTTTTAGAAATATAGAACTAAACCAATAATAAATTCGTAATAATATTGTTATATTTTCACACAGGTAAGACCGGAAATGCCTGACTCGTTACAATTAGTCGTGGATTACACGCTGTATTATTAGAAATATAGAACTAAACCAATGATGAATTCGTGATAATATTGTTATATTTTCACACAGGTAAGACCGGAAATGCCTGACTCGTTACAAGTGGTCGTGTATTACACGTTGTTTTAGAAATATAGAACTAAACCAATAATAAATTCGTAATAATATTGTTATATTTTCACACAGGTAAGACCGGAAATGCCTGACTCGTTACAATTAGTCGTGGATTACACGCTGTATTATTAGAAATATAGAACTAAACCAATGATGAATTCGTGATAATATTGTTATATTTTCACACAGGTAAGACCGGAAATGCCTGACTCGTTACAAGTGGTCGTGTATTACACGTTGTTTTAGAAATATAGAACTAAACCAATAATAAATTCGTAATAATATTGTTATATTTTCACACAGGTAAGACCGGAAATGCCTGACTCGTTACAATTAGTCGTGGATTACACGCTGTATTATTAGAAATATAGAACTAAACCAATGATGAATTCGTGATAATATTGTTATATTTTCACACAGGTAAGACCGGAAATGCCTGACTCGTTACAAGTGGTCGTGTATTACACGTTGTATTATTAGAAATATAGAACTAAACCAATGATGAATTCGTGATAATATTGTTATATTTTCACACAGGTAAGACCGGAAATGCCTGACTCGTTACAAGTGGTCGTGGATTACACGCTGTATTATTAGAAATATAGAACTAAACCAATGATAAATTCGTAATAACATTGTAATATTTTTACACAGGTAAGGGGTCGACCGGAAATGCCCGACTCGTTACAAGTGGTCGTGGATTACACGCTGTATTATTAGAAATATAGAACTAAACCAATGATAAATTCGTAATAACATTGTAATATTTTTACACAGGTAAGGGGTCGACCGGAAATGCCTGACTCGTTACAAGTGGTCGTGGATTACCCGGTGTATTATTAGAAATATAGAACTAAACCAATGATGAATTCGTGATAATATTGTTATATTTTCACACAGGTAAGACCGGAAATGCCTGACTCGTTACAAGTGGTCGTTGATTACACGTTGTATTATTAGAAATATAGAACTAAGCCAATAGTGATAGTGGATTACGTTATAATATTACAAGGAATTATAGTGCACGCATAATCAGTAATGTAGATACTTGTCTAACAGTAAAGCATGCATGCATAGAATTATTAAACAATCAAACATAAATAACCACAACAACTGACACAAATAATACTGGTTATCGACACGGCCCTCAAACTTAATCAAAACGAGTCTTTGCACGATGATGGTGTATTTTCTAGCGAATCGTTGTGGCGACCACGGAAACATCGAATGCAGTTAGAAACACTGTAGTTGTAGAACACACATCGAACACACTACCAATCAATTACAGTGAGTATCTGTCAGATGTTGGCAATTTTAAAGGAGAGCTGTGTGGCTGGTTTCTCTTACACTCTGAAACAAATTATTAGCCAGCAACATAAATTAGAAGACGAACTGAAAGGAGCATTATTTGATATTCATGACAGATTAGTAATTGGAATTCAGCAGACACGTCAAGATATTTGACAGTTAGTTTAACCAGCTTAATGCAGACAATTTTGACTGAGAAAGCAGAAATTTAGGGACGAGATTGGACATGGGCAAGCCAAGCCGTTACATAGTTACTATAATTGTGGGTTAGACAGTGTAAGAAAGACAAGATATTGCAGTTGACTGTGAATTGACAGATGGTCTGTCCGGGTATGGACCCCACTACACAGGAAAGCTGAGCAGGCATTAAGAATGCGTTTTTTGAGAAAGAGATCGTGAATTGAGAGTCAACATCTTTTGATGAAAGGCATGTCTGAAAAATTAACACTGACTGAGAGGTAACAAATAGCAGTAAACATGTTGTGGAGGCGAAGGATCAGTTGCCCCATGACAAACTGAGCAGGCAGCAAAGAAGAAACCAGTCTGATACATTTTCCTATCATACACTCGGGTAACAAGTTTGGAGTAAAATAGGTGGGGTAAAAGTATATTTTCAACAGACCTTGCTGTCCAAGAAGCATAATAATAGAGAGCAGAGACCAGTATTAGAGGCGGTTACAAGCAAGCATTTAGAACACACATGAAACGATATGGTATGGCTCATATGATGGTATGCCTAAGTATCTAAAGAACCATGGCAGATGTGATGGGTTGTTAATCACTTTAAGGTAGAGATGCAGGTTCATGGGCACTTGGGAGTGAATTTTTTTGGCTATAGACTGTTAACATTTTGTAGAATATTGGAACATACTCAAAAAACGATTTTAAAATATAGATGACAGGTACAAACATTCTCGCTTTTGAATGCTTAGCAAGATTTAGCAAGGTTGTACATAAATAATAAAATAGAAGCATGGTGAAAAAAGAAATGACGGGATCTCCATATTATGCACTATATTTAACTTTTAACAAAACGATAATACATTTAAATTTAGAACTGTTATAATCATTTTAATTATGAGCATTAGCAAACTTCTTACTGAGTGAATTGTTATGCAAATTAGCAATTATCTCAGCTTTATTTTAGTGCACATCCCAGAACTTAGAATTTCCCAGAAAAAATAGCTCCGAGACGCTTTGACCTTTTGTTTTGAAATTTTCACAAATGATTGACAATGTGTTTATCTTCAATGTGTTTATCTTTTAGTTGAACAGTGTTACAACAATCGCGCAGACAACTAGCCTGGGTGTTAATATATGCATAAACTTGAAGTAGTGAAATTTGGGCTGCTGCCCTGCAAAATTGACACCTGATAGCCAGTTTGCAAGACGGCACTTTCTTCATAGTAAACAGATGACAGGAAACAGAAGCATGGTTTAGGAGCTTTTTTTTTAAATCACTATTGACCAAAAAAGCACATTTTTGTGCATATTTCAAACTGCAGTGACAATAAGCTTTCCGCAAATATATAGTTTTGTGGACAAGGAAGGTCATCTTGGTTTAATAATTAACTAATTAAAATACCTGTCAGGTAAACTGCATCTCTACCTTAAATTGTGTTTAGACATTTACTCAAAGCTGAAGTTTCTTGATTTTAATAGTACCATGTTTCTCGTGGACAACACAGACTCTCTATGTCAGAGTGATGCTGAACAAAGAGATGAGTTAGTGAAATGATAGTACCATGTTGATGAATGTTAGCCCTGCGTACAGTGCTGTATCAGGGGGGAATTCTTTTCTCTGGGGGTCTCCACACGTGTCAGGGGCGAATCTCGTCTCGTCTCTATATCTCGTCCCCTTGAGGTATGGGATCGGGAAAGTCACTTAAGCTTTACAGTCAAATAAGACACACACAACGAAATACGTTTCAACTCTCGTCTTAGTCGATCAGTCGAGCACTCTGTAAGACACAGCGCCCTGGGGAAAAATCCCCAAGACTATCACAAGGCTGACCCAAGACTAGCCCAAGACTGGACTGCCTCAAGGCTCGCCCCAAGACTCTCTAGGACTGGGCTGCGTCTGTCCTCGTGTACTCGCCAAGACCAACTAAAACCAGGGGCGTCGATCCATTCTGAAAAGTGAGGGGGACACTTTTGTGTCCGCGTAAGCGGCCAATGTCCGCGCTTGCGCGAACACGGGGGTGTCTGAGAAGTGGGGACTGCTTTATGTTCCGACATATCTATGTTCCGACACCACTATGCTCCGACACCCCTATGTTCCGACACACAGTATACTTGTGTAAAACTTAATCTGATAGCCGTGCGTGACCTTTTACTACCTTGATATAACCAGGATGTCCTGTGGGTTAATACTGGAAATCCAACTGTAGTGTAGTCCGGCCATGATGCTCGAAAGTCTGTGAAGGCGGTATCTTGCATAATGTTATCGGATAATTATCAAAGAATTATCAAACAATGTTGCCCATTGTATCATTCTAATACTTCGACAATTATTTGACAATATCCGTGTCTGTTGGATGTGGTTCCAAGCTTAAATCCTCCGATTGTCTAACTATCGAAGTTTTAGATCGAAAATTATCGGAGAATTATTTTACCTTTTTTATGAAAGTTGTACTTCGATATTCATCAGTCGCGGAATTGCAAGGTTGCCGTTTACATCCGGTAGCACCTTTCCACGTTTATCTACATATTAATTAAAATCATTTATTTATTTATTATGCGAGAGATGAATAGGCACTGCATTTAGCATTCCGTAGTGTTTGCATAAGTTTTTGAGATTGCCAAAAAATACAAAGGTTTCACACTATCTCTTTCCATTCCTATATTGTGTGTTTTCGGCCAACATTCCTTGTTTACCTCCACACGTTATACGTTTTCCTATTAATCTAAGACATTGATAGGTTTGATTGAGAATTCCATGTTTAAAAAAATTAAACCACCACCCAGCTGTAGACTCTGCCTAATACCAATCTAAAACATCGAGAATTATCAGATATTTATCCGATAATTCAAATGTATAATAGGCCGGCTTCCTCTAATGCGAGGATATTGCACAAGTTTATACTACCTGCAAATTTGATGCATAATTCATCGTTTAAGGTTAAGGTCCATATTAGACAGATTTCCTTAAGGAAGTCAGAAAGCACTATTCTATTCTATTCTTTGTTGTTCCATTGCATTGTTCTAATATTCCTCTTTATTCTGAAAATATTCCCATATGTTACACTCATAAATTACAGTTGGTATAATATACAATTTAAATACTTAATTAATACACAATTTAAATACGTATCCTTATATCTGCCAAAACATGTATATCCCGTATTTATACTTTACTAGGTAGATTACCAGTAAGAATAAATGCAATGGTTTCAAAGGTTAAATACTGGTACAGAATAAATTTGCTTCCTGAAAATCACATATTAAAATGTGCATTAAAGGAAATACAAACTAATTCTACCTGGATTACTCAAATAAAAACAATTTTTGGAGAAAAAAATAAAATAAAAGAAACTAACAAGATCAATAATATTAATCATCTAACCAATGTTGTAAAAACAAAGCTATCAAATGAGTTTATTCAATCATGGAGAAAACAATTAAATAAAAAAGAGGGGAACAAACTTAGAACATATAGTGTATTTAAACAAAAATTTGAATTAGAATACTATCTAAATAAAATGAAAAACTTCAGCCAACGTAGAGTTTTAGCAAAGTTTAGGCTCAGTGACCACAACCTTGAAATTGAATTGGGAAGGAAGAGTAAACCAACAACCACAGAAAATGAAAGAACGTGCAAAAAATGCAATTCAGATCAAATTGAAGATGAAATGCATTTCATCTTAGATTGCAATTTCTATGAAGTAGAGAGAAAACATGTCTTGGAGTATTTTAAAATAAAAATTAATGACTTGTCCAGAATGGAAAGCTTTGTGAAAATAATGGGAAATAATATGGCTTTGTCATATTATTTATTTGTATTCATTTTTTTTACCTTACTAAACCCACAGATGGTTAAGTTGTGTAATAAAGTTATTATTATTATTATTTCTTTGTCAATATCTTTCGTGTTCTGCAGATGTATTTGAAACTGCCTATTCGCTCCATTGTGCAATCGTCGATTTTGTATTTTACGTTTGTGTAAATTACTCAAACGTCTTTGCTACATACGTTTAATTTACATATGGCAACGTCTCGCCATCTATTTGAATTCCATTTTTATCTATATGTAATTTCTTGGCAGTGTAATAGCGTTCTCTTAATAAATAAATAAATAAATAAATAAATAAATAAATAAATAAATAAATAAATAAATAAATAAATAAATAAATAAATAAATAAATAAATAAATAAATAAATAAATAAATAAATAAATAAATAAATAAAATATTGAGAAAATATAAAAAGACTTATTTTCAAATATATGAATATATTATGACTAATTCATTTTATCATAGACAGGATTAGCCCAGCAAATGCCATTTGATGATTTTGAATAAAGTATAATAAAGTTAATGAATTCATAATGTCAATAAATAATGGATTATACGATGTAATATCCAACGTAATACTTGTACGCTAACCAATATAGCTTTAATTTGATATATAACATGATGGTGTTTGTCTGAGGTATTCCTATTTAATATGTGACAGGCTATTACGTAATTATATCTTTGTATAATGTTGATCCCATAAAATTCCCTTTTTATTTGACGCTGTGTATAATTTTTTAAAGCTAACATATTTACCCTGATTTTCGGGGGCAAAACGGCTCAGATTCTACAGCCAAAATTGACCAAATTAATTCCCATGTTTCTGTCTATTTTATGGCATGTAAATTTGACAGCCTTGTCTTAATTTTAATTGTACAGTCAGTATTCTGTAACTAGACTGATCGCGCTGAACAGAGAAAAAACATGTTGCTATGTTCTACCATGGGGAGGGGTATTTATCCAAGTTTGGCTTCCGACCACTAGCGTACATATTTCCATTGAAAATATGGCACATTCTGGCCGGCTCAGAATTTATTGGATGATCGCCGAACATAAAAGTACTAAACAATGTAATTTAGGTCTCCCAGAGTACAAGTTGTCAGGGGCCCACATGAAGACTGTCAGGTACATAGTTTATTGTTGATCTGAACGTTTGAAAATAATTAAAAAAAAAATTTTGCGTCTGAAGCTTGATAGAATACATCGCGTCTGAGAATATTGCCGACGATGATCACAAAAACACCTCCATGAAAGCCCATGGCCAGAAGAGTGGCAAGTATTATAATCCGGCATAGTTATTTTTTAATGTAAAGAAATGTAACATTGTGTCACAAAAGCTGAGCGTAGAATAATATTTGAAGAAGAATAATGATATTTTTTCTTATAGTAAAGAGATAAAAACGCAGTGAAATGTCAAAAACGTTTCTAAAATTTCGTAGGTGTCAGAACCTATTATCATCTCAACATAGGGTTGTCGGAATATAGGATTGTCGAAATATAGGAATGTCGAAATATAGGAATGTCGGAACATAGGGGTGTCGGAATATAGGTGTGTAACCCCGAGGAGGGATGTGCCTCCTCAGAAATTTTTGAAAAATGCAACCAAAATGAAGTCATTTGGTGCATACTTGGGGATTTTCATTCTTGACCATTAAGAATACAGTACATGTACACAGAACCAAAGGCCTTACACAAACGCAGGCTTTGATATAAGCCTATTATTGATATTTGGGTAAGTCTGGAAAGTGGAGGGGACAGTTGATATTGTGTCTCCAACCCTTCAGAAAGTGGGGGGACGTGTCCCCCCTGTCCCCCCATGATCGACGCCCCTGACTAAAACAACTTTATTCATTTTCAAAACTCTAACCAATTACAAAACTGTAAAAAGACTCTAGGGCGTAACCTTCAATCATAAAACCAATCACACTAAGTACTGAATATGTCATATCTTTTGATTGATCGTTCACTACATTAATAATTGCGAATACTAACTGTCGGAAATAGTAATTAGAATTGCGATGGTTATCTCGTAATTAGTTCCAAATCACTGAGCCAAGTTCCGTCCAAGACCTCGCTTG
Source organism: Saccoglossus kowalevskii (assembly GCF_978046115.1). Lineage (NCBI taxonomy): Eukaryota > Metazoa > Hemichordata > Enteropneusta > Harrimaniidae > Saccoglossus > Saccoglossus kowalevskii. The sequence continues at coordinate 83,240 of NW_028188688.1, forward strand.
CCTAACCGATGACAGACATAACACAGCAATTCGCTAGTAATCAACTAAATAAGTCGGTCAACAGATACGGGAAAAACAAATTCATCATAGCTGTGTGTACGGGGTCGCGATCGGTTGATAGGTGTCCCCCACCACAGCCCTGCGTAGCTCCATAGACAAAGTCCGGTTGCGCACCGGAGTTGGTGCGGTAGTTAAAATAAGTAGTACAGCACTGTATACAGGGCTAGCTAAATGTAATATACACTATACACCTAATATATTAAACAGGGTACTACTCTGGGGATAGAGAAACTACTAGTAGTTACAACATGGTGATACAAAGGAAAGTGGAATAATAATTTAAGTCTATTTGAATACTATACAGTCTACCCCAAGCGGAATGTGGCGTAAAAGTATACATGCTGGGGAAAATAATATAAATATTGACCTGATGCCCTATTTTAATTAGATAAAGCTTGAATGAGATTATTCCACTAACAAAATTGGTATGCCCCACACTGATTGTTGATTTGTACACCATTTTGAGATAACCATTATCATTCAGTCATTCAGTGAAGACAGCAATTTTTGAATTACATAACCTTAATCCTGATGTAATATTTAGATATTACAATGTTAAATATCCATAGTCACGAGGTGAACCTGTAACGCTAATTCATGACCCCAGTGACTGTTCCGTGTACGTAGACGTGCAGTGGAGATTATTCTTGCGGATGAATTCATTAAGCCCACTGTTTAAAATACTGGTTCATAATAGCGGCGTGGTGATGATACTCCATGTAACAAGCGCACAATTTTAAATATGTGTGCAACTGTTTGTGGTAACGCACTGATTTACGTAGCTGTTTACTGGAGTGGAGAGTTTCCTTCAGCATTGGTCAATTATTTTGGTTATAATATTTGCTGTACACCAATCCCATATAATGCAAGTGACAAGCGCTCTCTTCTAGTGTTCATTCGTTGAATGTAAAAAAAACACACGATTTAATTGAGATGATGTGTTCATATATATATATTATATAATTTTTAAATTGATGCATTTGAACTTGGCTCTTTAATGCGGCAAAATATTGTACTGGAAATATATTTGTAATACATTCTTTGTAAGTTAAAAAATATCAAAATGTGTCTTTAAATTCGCGATAAAAATCAAGTTGCAATACCGTGAATTTTGTTTCTGACTTTGGAAAACGTGTTTTAAATATTTAGTTATTGACTTAATTTAAACACGTTCAAAATGTTTTAAGGCTTTTGATTCGACAAGGAATATAAATAATTTGAGATTCCGACCTTGGCCAGAATGCAGTCTTAGTAGGCATCATCCCATGAAACCCATTAGTATAAATGTTTGAAATCCCAAGATCACAGTCTGTTAGAAATAAAAATTTACCGCATGCGGGCGCTATACAGAGAACACCATTAGATCTGTATCCAAAATATGGTTGATTTAATACGTGATGGAAACTATGGGTAATGTTTCATTCAATCCATATGAATATAATACTGATCGCCATTGTTTGCGAAACAAAATGTACTTCCCCCATAAGGTTTTCAAATGTTTTGAGTTACAGTGATATCCCATTATCAGTACATACAAATCTATATGAACTGAGGGCTGCAAAAGCCGTATCCAGTCCATATCATAATTATTTATTTTATAATATACCTTGCAGGTGAAATTACAATTTTACCATGGGATGACCTCACACACTCGACGTAATTTAGAGTGGCGCGTTTTGTTTTGAATGATGAAAAACCGGGCGCGACGGACCGGTTGTGATATGGAAGATTATTGCCCTGGTGTGAGGGCGCACTTCCCATAGCGTTAGGAGACCGTGCAATACGTGGTACAATGTATATGGTATCCAAGTACCACTGACTTTTGATAACATGCATGCAAAGTAATTGCAGTTTTTAATTGATGATTTTGAGATTGCATTGCATGTTACAGTGACATTACAGCAGGTGTAATCGGTGTGTTTAAACAAAACTTAATTAATCTTTACCATTACCAATGGAGACCGCTACAACATAAGTAAGAAAATAACTAAAACTAATGGGAAACTCCCTGCTGTAAAAACGAAAAGATTGGCTAATCCTGATATAGCGACAAACAGCTATGCCATCAAGGTGACGTAATGAAAACCGATTAAGCTATTCCATTGTTGAACCAATGACATCAATGAAGGCATTAAGCATTGTCGAAACTGTAATTGACACTTTTGAATCGTATAATCAAAAGTGTCAGATGCCTACCTCGAAACTAAGCAAAATGGAATTCTGCTGCGAAATGACGCCCTGAAGACTGTGGCGAACTAAAGCATATACATTACTAATCAAAGTATATTATCACATCTCACCGTTGTTACGCATGCTGTGATTGGTTGGACTCAGTCACATGACATTAAATGAAAATGGATATTACATGGTGTATTGCCCGCCAAGTTGATATTACATGGGTATTTCACATGGATTACGTGACTGAAACTACTGCGCATAATACATTGTCGTTCGCCGTATCGGTGCTGCCCGGCAGTTGTTGTTTTCAGGGTTGCTTTCAAGGTTTTGAAGGAACTTTATCCATCCAAAATAGACAGCGAACATGCCAGAACGGATATTAAGTAAAAAACTCTGTTTTTATATTTAGGGTGTTTTTATATGAAGCAAAAATGTACGACAAAGCCGCTACTGAAACGTCACAGCCGGGATCTCTACGGCGCGTTCTACGCTGTGAGCATTCATACGCATACCACGCCGATTC